>NW_021286818.1:0-907 GCF_002162155.2 Triticum dicoccoides
GCTCTCCCCTCCTCTCCCTCGCTCTCTCTCTCACACGGCCGAACACCACCGTCGCCGCCGTTCGCCATAGCAGCCGTCTCCGGCCACCCCTCGCTCCCCCGACTAGCTCAGCGGCTCCGCCTCGACCTCCTCTTCCTCCCCACCGCTCCACGGGTCTCCGGAAGCCCTGCATCGCCGCCACGTCGCCGTTCCCCTCCTCGGGCTCCGACCACCTTCGCCGTCGATTCGCCGTCTCCAGCGTGTCCCCGAGCCCGCTTCGACGCCCACTGCAACCGCGGTGAGCTACGCCACCGTTTCCCCCTCTTCTCCCCCTCGTTCCCTCACCGCAGCCTCCTCCCCACCACGGCCGAACCTCCGCCGTCGCCGAGCTCACCGTCGACGCAGCTCCGGTGACCATTTGGTCACCCCGGCGAGTCCAACGAGTTCGTAAGGCTCCATAGAGCATCCCTAGCGCCTCGCTTCGCTCGCCTTCGAGCTCCAACCCTGTTTCCGTGCACGACCGAACCCCGGCGGCCGCAGCCGAGCTCGCCGCCGTCGACTCCGGCCACCTCAGGCTCGGCCACCACCACCGTTCGACGCGCGGGAGCAAGGGCTCTCCAACGAGCCCAAGCACAGCCTCGCCCGTGCCCTGTAGCGCGATCCCGCATCACGCCGCCGTCTCGGACCTCGCCGGCGTCATGTCGCCGGTGGGGTTTGACTTGTCCGACCTGGGGTTTGACCCCCCAGGGTCACTGACGCGTGGGCCCCGTCGGCCAGGTGGACATCATTAGCGCTAACCACTGTTAGTTAACCCCCTGACACTGACCAGTGGGCCCCAGCGCCACTAACCCCTAATTAGGATTAAACTAACCCTGTTTAACCCCCCTGTCACTGACGTGTGGGCCCCACACGTCAGGTTTGACCTCAG
>NW_021286819.1:0-1006 GCF_002162155.2 Triticum dicoccoides
TAGGTTGACTTGACGAGCCTAGCATGTACAGACATGGCCTCGGAACACAGAAGACCGAAAGGTCGAGCATGAGTCGTATAGAAGATACGATCAACATGAAGATGTTCACCGATGTTGACTAGTCCGTCTCACGTGATGATCGGACACGGTCTAGTTTAACTCGGATCATGTAATACTTAGATGACTAGAGGGATGTCTAATCTAAGTGGGAGTTCATTAATAATTTGATTAGTTGAACTTAATTATCATGAACTTAGTCTAAATATTTTACAATATGTCTTGTAGATTAAATGGCCAACGTAGTCCTCAACTTCAACGCGTTCCTAGAGAAAACCAAGCTGAAAGACGATGGCAGCAACTATACAGACTGGGTCCGGAACCTGAGGATCATCCTCATAGCTGCCAAGAAAGATTATGTCCTACAAGCACCGCTTGGTGACGCACCCGTTCTCCCTGCAGAACAAGATGTTATGAACGCTTGGCAGGCACGTTCCGATGACTACTCCCTTGTTCAGTGCGGCATGCTTTACAGCCTAGAGCCGGGGCTCCAAAAGCGTTTTGAGAGACATGGAGCATATGAGATGTTCGAAGAGCTGAAAATGGTTTTCCAAGCTCATGCCCGGGTCAAGAGATATGAAGTCTCCGACAAATTCTTCAGCTGTAAGATGGAGGAAAACAGTTCTGTCAGTGAGCACATACTCACTATGTCTGGGTTGCATAACCGCTTGACTCAGCTAGGAGTTAATCTCCCGGATGATGCGGTCATTGACAGAATCCTCCAGTCGCTTCCACCAAGCTACAAGAGCTTTGTGATGAACTTCAATATGCAGGGGATGGAAAAGACCATTCCTGAAGTATTTGCTATGCTGAAATCAGCAGAGGTAGAAGTCAGGAAGGAACATCAAGTGTTGATGGTCAATAAAACCACTAAGTTCAAGAAAGGCAAGGGTAAAAAGAACTTCAAGAAGGATGGCAAGGAGGTTGCCGCGCCCGGCAAGCAAGCTGC
>NW_021286820.1:0-1418 GCF_002162155.2 Triticum dicoccoides
GGGTTATCTCACCAACAACTGCATAAAAGAGATTTTCGATGTCGGCGTACTAAACTCAGGTATTCCAGAACTGCAACGATAAAATTATGACGACAACACCTCAGAGCTCAACTCCCCGGGACACTTCCACTAAACCCCTGACAGGAGGCACCAAGACAATGTTCTCATCATAAAACCATCGGAACGATTCCAAGATACCCGCGTGATCCTAAAATTTTTTTTAGTGAAATTTGAGAAGAGAAGAGTCAAAACTCTACGTCAGGATGCCTTACCAGAGCGATGAAGAGACTGGGGAGTAAAAAGAATTCCTAACTCTCCGATATATATAATCCTAAATGACTCAAAATATTTTTCTAGACACAACTCGGCCGCTAAAAACGATCAAGCAGTGGGGCTCCTAAGGTCGGGGAAGGCTCTGATTACCAACTTGTAACGCCCTCGATGCGGCTATATCTCCCACGTGTCGAAGCACGACTTAAAGGCATAACCACATTGAAAGCAATGTCGCAAGTGAGGTAATCTTCACACAACCCATGCAATACATAAGGGAAAGAGATACATAGTTGGCTTACAATCGCCACTTCACACAATTACATGAATAAAGCATTACATCATCCAGATACAATCAAGGTCCGACTACGGAACCAAAATAAAAGAAGAACCCCAAATGCGACAAAGGTCCCCGATCGACCCCAACTGGGCTCCACTACCGATCAACTAGAACGAAACAACACAAAGGGCAAGATCTTCATCGAGCTCCTCCTTGAGCTAGGTTGCGTCATCTGCACGGTAACATAGGCACCTGCAAACTGGTTTTGGAAGTATCTGTGAGCCACGGGGACTCAGCAATCTCGCACCCGCGAGATCAAGACTATTTAAGCTTATAGGAAGGATGGAGTAATGAGGTGGAGCTGCAGCAAGCGACTAGCATATATGGTGGCTAACATACGCAAATGAGAGCGAGAAGAGAAGGCAAAGCACGGTCGATAAAAGTATGATCAAGAAGTGATCCTATAGCAACCTACGTCAAGCATAACTCCAACACCGTGTTCACTTCCCGGACTCCACCGGAAAGAGACCATCACGGTTACACACACGGTTGATGTATTTTAATTAAGGTCAACTTCGGGTTTTCTACAACCGGACGTTAACAAATTCCCATCTGCCCATAACCGCGGGCACGGCTTTCGAAAGTTCAAATCCCTGCAGGGGTGTCCCAACTTAGCCCATGACAAGCTCTCACGGTCAACGAAGGAATAGACCTCCACCCGAGACGTTCCGATCAGACTCGGTATCCCGGTACAACAAGACATTTCGACAGGGTAAAACTAAACCAGCAACACCGCCCGAATGTGCCGACAAATCCCGATAGGAGCTGCACATATCTCTTTCTCAGGGCACACTCAGATGAGCAATCC
>NW_021286821.1:0-1642 GCF_002162155.2 Triticum dicoccoides
TCTCGCCCGGCTCAACCTTGACGATGAGCCGCGCCAGCGACCCCGACGAGGAGGAACGGGAGGAGGAGGAGGAAAAAGGGGACGCCGCCCTCCTCGGCATCCACTGGCCGCCGATTCGGGCCGGGCGGGAGGATAGGTCATGGGCAGGTCGTTGCTGCCCTCGAGGTGCCCGAGGACGGCGTGAAGCAAGCGGCCGGGGGCGCCCCACCACAGGCGGCACCCCTCGTTGTTCTGTCGGCCCTTGACCACCGGCGCCCCGTTGGTGGAGGCGATCCGTTGCGCCTGCCGGTGTTGGATGTACGCCGCCCACGCCTCATGGTTGCTGGCGGCGTACTGCGGGAGGGCCCGCTGCTCGTCCGTCAGCGACGCCCGAACATGGTCAACCTCCGTGGAAAAGAGGTCGGGGCGCGCGTCGATGTCGGGCACCGGGGAGATGGGGACGCCGCCGGCGCTAAGCCTCCAACCCAACGGCCCGACGCGCATGTCGGGAGGTGCCAGGATGTTGGCCTCGAAGAGCAGGTAGGCCTCCCAGTCGTGGAGGGAGCGGCGACCGAAGCCGATCGCCACCGCCCCATTGCCGGGGAACCGCTCGGCCATCGTCTTGGGGAGGAGGGAGGGGGAAGAGAGGTGGAGCACGGCGGTTGTGCGCGAGGAGAGAGGCAGAGAGCTCGGCGGCAGGGAAGTGGGCGGGTGTAGCCTGCGGCGAAGGGGAGGCGTTGCTTTTATAGCCAGGTGCCGTGTGTACGCGTGGCGGAAGGAGGGTGACACCACGCCGCCTGTGAGCGCCGCCCGTGAGGAATCAATGGAAGGCTGACCAGCGGCGGGCCCACAGCGCATTCGCGCCAAAACCACTCGGCGGGCCCGCAGCGCGTTCGCGCCAAAACCACTCGCCCCGGTGCCCCGGGCACCCCCCAGCGCGCCGGGTTCGTCCTAGGTACTCCGGCACTAATTTCGGTCCAAGCCGGCGAAAAACAGGCTCTTGGGGGCGCGACTGGCCGATTTTTGGGCTCCGGCGCGGAAAAATCACCTGGTGAGGGCCTGTTGGGGGCGCGGCTGGAGATGCTCCCAAGCCGAACCCAAGCGCCCGAGTGTCGCATGGGGGTGCCGGAAAAGACAAAAGGGGTGCGGGGCCGCTCTATCGGTGAGAGGAGGCCCTTTTCCTGCCGTTTCCTCCCGCTCCCCCTCGGCTTCCCTCTCATTCTCCATTCCTCCTGCCAATCTCCTCCTCCTCCCTTCCAAGCCGAGCGCCATGCCGCCGAAGAAGTATGTGTCCCCTCGCGCCACGATGGATACCACATCCACCACCGCCCCAGCCGAAGCAGAGGAAGCTGAGGGCGCCGCCATCCAAGCCCCCGGGCATGTCCAACGCCGACTGGAAGGCGGAAGTGCAGCGCTGGGAGGCCGTCACTGCCGATTGGCGCAACAGGGCCAAGAAGGCCTAGGAGAGGCGGCGCTCGCGGCTGGGGCCGTGGCGGAACGCTCGGCTGAACAAGCCGAGGCGGCTCGCGCGGGGATGGTGAATCCACCCGGCGGCCACGGCCCGCACGCGACCTGGAGCCAGCAAAGCCTTGGATATCCTGCCGGCTCCTCATCGTCGCCACAACCACGAGGTTACACGCCGTCGCCGGGCTATGCCGACGGC
>NW_021286822.1:0-1740 GCF_002162155.2 Triticum dicoccoides
AAAACCTGGTGATACTTCCGAGAAGAAATTCGGAATATCATGAACCACCGATATGTTACTAAGCTCGAGAACAATCTTGCTTTTCAGGGCAAGATGATATGATCAAATGAGCGAGGACTTGACAAAATCCTAACTCATCAATCGAAATGTGCACCAGGAAAATGGACAAGGTAGCACGATCAATCTTAGAATGAGGATTCAAGAACAAACACGTTAAGAATGAGGTTATTGTCCATTTAACTACCAAGCAACAAGGTTGCTAGGAGTATTGATTTCACACATCACGATTCACTTGTCGACATTCCGGTTATAACCACACGGAACCGAGGAATGAGTAATGATGGCGAGAAGTATCACTGTACCAAGAGTTCATAGGATGGTGTGCAATTCCCATGATAATCTTAATATAAAGATGGTAACACTTCAGGGTGGAACAGAACAAAAACTGGATTAGTATTTTGATCTGCGGAGTACAACTACTTTGACCCAATCCTGGAAATGGATAAGGTACTGGAGTTTGTTTCTCCTAGTCATTCTGGAATAGAATGGCTTGACGGACCACAAGAGTAATAGGCATCGATAAACGGACGCACGCATACTCTTGACTACCAATTGATAGACGGGGGTTGGAATACAGCTAAGGAGGGACAACTCAAAAGAACATAAGATTTTCTGAGTTGTGGATGCATGGACTAGCATGTCGAACGAATTCAACATATTTCTTCCGGATAACCCATGCAGAAAGGTAGAACTGGCAGAGTCACAATATAGAATCGAGAACCCATCGAGAGCACTCTGATTGTGATCTTTCGATCAGCGAGGAACATCTGCCATAAACGGTTCATAGTATTTGGAAGAAGGAAATACCACGAACATCGAGGACGAATGCAAGGGTTACTAATATACTAAAGGAACTAGCAACACTATCAACATGATGTAAGTAGAGTGAATCTCGGGTTCAAAACCCAGGAATAGAATACCTACTACTAAGTGGCATCACGGGATGCTTTCGAGAATAAAGGCCAGAATCTTCACACTGGGAACACAAAACATGGCTAGATTACTAGATGATCCCCTGAGACACCTAGGGTCATAATAATAACTCCAACATAAATGTCGAGGCAATAGAGTACCTCAACTCACTGATTTGTGTGATTAATCTGACCAAAGACACATCGGAAACAGGAGGAAGGGATTTGCAAATGCATCCAACTATTTAGAAACCTGGGATGACTCGGACAGCATAACGGCTGTAAATGCTCAGAAAAGATTTGAGACATTCACAAAAATGGTGGCATAACCACTCGGAGCACAATATCAAAGTTTCAAGATCAACAGTTAACATACAGAAGTCGTAGGAACTGAACTCAAGCTTAAATCCAACAATCTTATAAGTCTACGGATTAGTAACACGTGATCCTGATAGAAAGAAGAGATAGCCTAGTTCTTAATCCCCGTAGGAAAGATAAGATGACTCAGATCAGAAGGCCATAAGGTATAAGGAGTAAAAAGAGCCTTACGTTCCATCCCACAATCAATTCCCTTATATAACTAAAGAATTTCTAGACTCAACTTCGACCAGTTTGGCTTGGTAATCCTACAGGCAGTCAAGCTCTGATACCAACGCTGTCAGGACCCCGACTCAATGCCACATCGATCTAGCATGTAACACCTCATATCACTTTGCGGCCTCACGCACGGTATTCCCACGGGTGTCGCCTTACCTTTGCCCGGGACCGT
>NW_021286823.1:0-3389 GCF_002162155.2 Triticum dicoccoides
CATCAATATAGGATTGTTCTCTTTGGAAAGGAAAGGATTGGATTGCAGTATAGGATTAGGAGTGTGTGTTTGATGTCATAGGAAAGACAGATGGATTTTTAAATAGGTTGTAGTAGATGCATGATTTCCTATTATTAAATGTAGCACAATAGCTTCATCTGTCTAGCTTACTACAGGAAAGGTGGTTTCTGGAAGAAGACGATGGAGAAGCAGATTCAATGAAGAGTGAAATGGTGGTTGCTTCGTCCATGACTTGTGATTTGACGCCTCATTGCTTTGTGGTTTGTGATAGAAGGGAGTAGACTCTATGCTCTATGCATGCATCCATGCAAGGGAGAAATACGAGATAGGTTGTATTTTTTATTCCTTCAATCAATTTGGCACCGATGCACTAGGAAGATCCGGTTCCCTCTTTTTTAGCTTTGGCAGCACCCTCCTCAATGGTTCGCATCGATGCCAAAAGTTATTTTACCATTTGACTACACACTATGGATGCCCTTAAGCGAACCACTTCGTTTTTCTCCTTGGTGCAAGCTATACAAATATCGGTTATATTGATTAAAAAATAAATCTAGATTATAAAAAGGAGGTGCTTTTGCCATGCTGAATACGGGGGAAGGTTAGCTTGACGGTTTGCTAACATGCGGTCCCATGTGTCAGTGATGTAGGAAGCCGATCCGCGTCCCACACGAGGCAGAACAATGGCAGAAGCAACACGTGGTTTACTTGAAGAAGATGAAGGAAAAGCAGATTCAACAAAGAGTGAAATGATGCTTGCTTCGTCCCTCCAACTTATATTGCAAGAAAGTGAAGCTTTGTGATTTGACGCCTCATTGCTCATTACTACTGCGGTGCCACGACCGTCGTGCGTTCCCCCTACCGCTCTGCACTGTTATTTGGTGCATGGCAAGTGGACCTGGATGCTGGATCTACCACATGTCCGTGAAAGGGAGTAGAACATTTATGAAAGCGAGCGCTCCACTCTTACGACGGAGGAGTACAAGACACGGCGACCTAGTGAACTTTAACTTGTACTGTACTACTGTAGTATCTGGTAGTCTTGTACCACTTGGTTTTGCTGTTTCACGAGATCCATCGATACAAACCGGATTAAACGGGCGAGGGCGGGTCTTTTCCCGCATGGTAGGCAGGGTAGTTTGGCATAGTCGGCTTGACAGAGAGAGTGAGAGAAAGATGTGAAATGCTTGAATGTGTAGTGGGCCCTTTTGTGTGTGTGTGTGTAGTCGGAGCCTTCGTATCACTGGATGATACTAGACATACATTTCAACACAATTTTAATGTATGCAACATGAATAATTGAAGTAAAAATATGAGATCTGTCGGAGTAATGGGCCACGGGTAGGCTAACCCGAGTCCCTGAACCTTTCAAGACATCGGGGCAGGCTGCGCCCCTCAAGACCCCAGGACGAAGAGCCGCCTTCTGAGAAGTCAGCGGCAAGGCAACCGACTGCCCACTCGCGGCCGAGTCCCAGGGACGACTTCAGGATGAGCCGACTCCTACCTAGCAACCTCCAGAGAAGACGGCCATGGGAGCCGGCCCGTGACTCCAACAAACCCCATGCCCTCATCAAGAGGGACGGGACGGGGAGTGGCTACAGTAAAGCCCACTCCCACCCCTTTCCAAAGGTGGGCATGTCCACAATACGCCGTACCCGCGGAGATCTCCGTCCGGCGCGGCACTGTTGCCATGTCGGCCCTGACATCAGCACCAGTAGGCAGAATCCTGCACCCACAACGGCTTGTCTGTACGACCCTGGGGCGGCGGGTCCCACCAGTCAGCCAGAGTCCAGAAGATGGCGAGAGCGTCACCAGTCGGACCCATTGGGAGTCGGCCCCCGAGAGTCGGCCAGCCCCTTCCCCGGGGCCCACGCGCCATTAACCAGATGTGACGGGGAGTGGCAATAGTGATCGCCCGCCAGGCGGCGGGGCTGTTGCCACGACCCCATGACCAAGCCCGCGTCATTAGAGGCACGGCTACAGTAATCAGCAGCCGGCATGACCCGCCAGCGGCGGACACGGCCTGTCGGTGCCGTACCGGACCAGTCGGCGGGGCCCGCCAGTTGGCGGGCCCCAGCAGTTGGCAGGCCCCAGCAGTCGGCGGAGAAGACGGAGGCCGGAGAAACTGACGGCTGGGCCCGCGCCTAGCCGGATTACCATTACCCCTGGGGGTAGGCCTATATAAACCCCCAGGGCACCCATGCAAAGGGTTCGAATCCATTAGCACTAGACCAGATCATATAGAAAGAAGAGAGCCAGGCTTGCCTTCTCTTACCTCCAGGAAACAGCTCAAGGAGAAACCGTGTACACACTTTGCCATAGTGATCATGCGGAGACCCCGCAGAGCAGCAGTAGGGGTATTATCTCCCCGGAGAGCCCCGAAGCTGGGTAAGATTCGCCGGCGTGCATGCCTTCGCCTTATCCCGTTTCCAGGCACCGGTGACGTTCTACTCGCCCCCACCATGATAAACCATCCTTTGACATATGTCGGACCCAACCCCGGACATTTGGCGCCCACCATGGGGCCTGGTGCACCGTCGTCCGGAGACCTGCTCTGGACGGGAACCCTTTTCCTCCCTGGCGAGCGCAGCCGGCCCGGCACGCCAGACGGAGTTTGTGCTGACGCGCTGCACGGCGCTGAGATCGCCTATGCAGCCAGCTGCCTCGCCGATCTTGTCGGCGAGGTTCGCCTCTCCGACGAGCCTGCATCTGACGCAGGCACGGGCGGCCCCGAGAGCCTCCTCGTGGGCCTCCTTGACCAACTCCACGTCACCGGCGAGCCTGCCGTGGACTTGGAGTCTGTAGGCTCCACCGACCCGATGCTGGTCGACTCCGACACCGCGTCGCTCGACGCGTTCCCCACCAACGTGGTGGTCTATGATGAGTCGCTCCCTCGCGCGGAGAGCGACGGAAGCACCGTCATAGAGGTGCTCGTCATCAGTCATGACAAGCATCCCGGCGGAGGAGCGCATGACCCACTTGGCACGGCATTGCAAGACCTGACCGCGCCCATTCTGGAAGACGCTGACGCGGAGGCGCTAGAGGCGCGCCGCCTCCAGCTCGTCGAAGGCGCGAAGAAGCTGGCTAGCATGAGACACTTGTCAGAAGCCTACCTGCGTGAGATGGATTGCGCTGTGGGTGGCTCGCCAGCCCCAGCTGGGACCAGCCACCTGGGTGCGGTCCAGCAGCGCGACGTGGCCATCGCCAACCTATTCGGGGCAAATCGCCCTATGTACGCCACACCTGCGGAGAACATTCGAGCCGCCCAGGCAGCGGCGGATGAGATGGACAACTTCGAAGGCGAAGAGCGCCGCCTGATGACGGAGCGGGTCCAGCGGCTCCTCGACGCGGCTGCCACACAGAACGAGGCC
>NW_021286824.1:0-1044 GCF_002162155.2 Triticum dicoccoides
GATGGTCAACAAACAGTGCCATGGCAGCGAAAACATGTCTCATGGCAAAAAAACGCTGCCACGGCAGCGTTTCAAAACAGTGTACCCCTCCTTCACAAACTAAGGGCAGGGGTCCCAATGGGGGCTAAAACCCTCGGGTATAGTAGGGAGGAGGGGTCCTTCCTGGTGGGCGTACGGAACACGGGTGATTTTTCTTAGGGAAAACACCCGTGTTCACGTACGCCCATCCTTTCCCAACGTTGCCTCGGATGTCCCGTCGTTATGCCATCACGAAGGTGTTGGCCCGGTCCCGTGTACGTCTCGTGAGAAATTCTGACCCAACAGCCGAAGGTGGCTCGGGAAACAGGAAAGTACCCCGTTGCGTACACGATCCGACCGACGGTAAACAGTCGCAACGATGTCCCTCCAATGTCGCCTCCGGAAAAACGTTGCCCCTCGGTGGCAACGTCATCGTTGTCCCGGTCCCCTATACGTCTCAAGTGAAATTCTGACCCAACAGCCGAATGCGGCTCGGGAAACAGGAAAGTAGCCCGTTTCGTGCACGATAAGACCGTCCGACAACGTTGCACCGATGTCCCGATAGAGTTGCCTTCAGAAAATCGTTGCATCCGTAGCTTTATTGCTGCTGGTGTGACACGCGTGATTTGGCCTTGCAGGACGCCTTCGTGCAAGTGATCCTCTCGTGCTCTGCACGGGCGGAGGCTTGGTTGGTTTGACCGCTTGTTGGCTACTAAGCGCATGAGTAGCTTTGGACCCGTGTCTGCCGGTAGATCCCCCGTTGTACTGCGGCCGACTACCGGCGCCGTGTCCCGTCCCTCGTGTGGCTTCGAATCGCTGGATTAAGAGTGCTTGCGTGCTAGTACCCGACCTACGGGAAGTGGTGCTTCAGATAATTGTTGCCTCGCGGCGGACGCCCATTGGGTGTGCCGCTGCGGCCAAATAGCGCTTGCGGCGTTGCCTCATGGGCCTGGCACATTACGTGCCCGTTGCTATCAAGGCAACCTCGCTCCCGCTTTTGGTCTCGGATGCTGCTCACGATAAAGT
>NW_021286825.1:0-1328 GCF_002162155.2 Triticum dicoccoides
GCAATTGTGAATTGGGAACCTCCTCAGAACGTGAAGCAACTCCGCAGTTTTCTCGGTCTCGCAAGCTATTGCAGAAGATTCGTTGAAAACTTTTCTAAGATCGCCAAGCCTCTCTCAAATCTTCTTCAGAAGCACGTCAAGTACGTTTGGTCTCCGGAGTGTGATATTGCTTTCAACACTTTGAAAGAGAAATTGATCACTGCTCCAGTTCTGACTCCGCCTGATGAAACCAAGCCGTACGAGGTCTTTTGTGATGCCTCTCTCCAAGGTCTCGGTGCTGTACTGATGCAAGAGAAGAAAGTTGTTGCTTATACCTCTCGTCAGTTGAAACCTAATGAGAAGAACTACCCCACTCATGATCTCGAGTTGGCGGCAGTTGTGCACGCTTTGTTGACTTGGAGACATCTTCTATTGGGAAGGAAAGTGGATATTTTCACTGATCACAAGAGTCTCAAGTACATCTTCACTCAGCCTAATCTCAACCTCAGGTAGACTCGATGGGTCGAAATGATTCAAGAGTACAATCCGAGTATCGAGTATACTCCAGGAAAGGCTAATGTGATTGCTGACGCTTTGAGCAGAAAAGCATATTGCAACAGTCTGATTCTCAAGCCTTATCAACCCGAGCTTTGTGAAGCTTTCCGCAAACTTAATCTGCAAGTTGTTCCTCAAGGTTTCCTCGCCAACCTTCAAGTCTCTCCTACCTTAGAAGACCAGATTCGCCAAGCCCAACTTCTTGATGCTATGGTGAAAAAGGTGAAGATTGGTATTGCAAAGAGTCAGTCCAAGTACAAGTGCTTCCGACTTGATGACAAGGACACTCTCTTCTTCGAGGATCGAATTGTTGTGCCCAAAGGTGAACTCCGTGAGGTGATCATGAACGAGGCTCACAACTCTCTCCTCTCCATCCACCCTGGTAGTACGAAGATGTATCAGGATCTCAAGCAAGCTTATTGGTGGACTCGAATGAAGCGCGAGATCGCTCAATTCGTGAACGAATGTGATGTCTGCAGAAGAGTGAAGGCAGAACACCAAAGGCCAGCTGGTCTCCTCCAACCTCTTGCCATTCCAGAATGGAAGTTTGACCACATTGAAATGGACTTCGTGACTGGGTTTCCAAAGTCCAAGCGTGGCAATGATGCTATATTTGTTGTCATCGACAAGCTCACCAAAGTGGCTCATTTTCTGCCTATCAAAGAGTCAATCACTGCAGCTCAATTGGCGGAACTCTATACCTCTCGCATTGTCTCTCTGCACGGTATTCCTCAAGTGATATCTTCAGACCGTGGCAGCATCTTTACCTCCAAGTTTTGGGATTCTTTTCAGAA
>NW_021286826.1:0-1006 GCF_002162155.2 Triticum dicoccoides
TTTTAGTGGCTCATGGACATTTATTTTGGGCATTTGAAATTAATGCATAAATATTTGCATTGGAAATATATTAATTATATATATTAATATATGCCCAAATATTATGCCAATTATAAAAGAGCTCTGAAATAATATAAATAGCTCCTGCAAAAATTGGCATAAGTTAAATAAATGATTTAATATATTATTTAAATCAAAACAAATGTCAGAAATTTAAAAAACAGAAAAATATATAACAGGAGGAGCTTACCTGGGCTCCTCCACTGTGCGGCCCAGCCAGCTGGCTGGCCCAGCCGGCAGCCGGCCCAGCCCACCTCCCTCCTCTGTCGTCTTCGTCCCGACAGAGGGAGGGGAGTGTGGCCGGCGCGCGCGCGCGCCACCGCGCCACGCCACCTGCTCGCCTGCTTGCCTGCCCTCCCCTCCTCGCTCGATGCCCTGGACAACGCCACGCCTCCTCCCCTGCTCTCTCTCACTCTCCCCCGGCTCTCCTCTCCTCTCCCTCGCTCTCTCTCTCACACGGCCGAACACCACCGTCGCCGCCGTTCGCCATAGCAGCCATCTCCGGCCACCCCTCGCTCCCCTGACTAGCTCAGGAGCTCCGCCTCGACTCCCTCTTCCTCCCCACCGCTCCACAGCTCCCCGGAAGCCCTGCATCGCCGCCACGTCGCCGTTCCCCTCTTCGGGCTCCGACCACCGTCGCCGTCGAATTCGCCGTCTCCAGCGCGTCCCCGAGCCCGCTTCGACGCCCACTGCAACCGCGGTGAGCTACGCCACCGTTTCCCCCTCTCCTTCCCCTCGTTCCCTCACCGTAGCCACCTCCCCACCACGGCCGAACCTCCGCCGTCGCCGAGCTCGCCGTCGACGCAGCTCCGGTGACCATTTGGTCACCCCGGCGAGTCCAACGAGTTCGCAAGACCCCGTAGAGCATCCCTAGCGCCTCGCTTTGCTCGACTTCGAGCTCCAGCACCGTTCCCGTGCACGACCGAACCCCGGCGGCCGCAGCCGA
>NW_021286827.1:0-1462 GCF_002162155.2 Triticum dicoccoides
GTAATAAGGAACATGCTTGCATAGGTACCACATCACAATCAACATAATCAGCATATGTAGAGATACTAAAATGCACACGAACAGTACGTGTTACCTTAACCTTGCCGCTGTTGTTGAACCATTGGATGTAGTAAGGATGTGGATGTGGTCTTGTGGTGAGAGAAAGCTTCTCCACCATCTCCATGCTAGCCAAGTTGTTGCAGCTCCCTCCGTCTATTATGACGCGCACAGAACGTTCCTTCACAACTCCCTTGGTATGGAACAAATTGTGCCTCTGATTTTGCTCAGCTTGTGTGACCTGCACACTCAAAACACGTTGAGCAACTAAACATTCATACCTGTCAGCGTCTTCAGGAGCCATGTATTGCGTCTCATGATCAGAATCATCTCCACCATGTTCTTCACGTGTAATAAGAGCCAAAGTCTCCGCATCATAGTCACTAGCGGACTCATATCCACCATCCGCGGTAGCAATCATCACACGCGGAGATTTGCATTCCCTCGCATAATGACCTCCTCCCTTACAACGACGACAAATAATATCACTTGTGTGCCCTGTTGATGCCATGGAAGAAGAAGAACGTTGTGCAGGACCTGCAGGTGCGCTCTTGGAAGATAATGGTGGTTGTGCCTGTTTTCTTGTATCACGGCTGGAGGTGGCACCGGATGGAGGTGCTGGTGCAGTTGAAGTAGAAGATGCACGTGGTGTCCATGATGAAGGTCGGCCTGCAGAAAAGTTAGTTCGCCCTAATGCTTGTCGATCCTGCACTTCACGTTCAGCTTTACAAGTAAGATGGAATAAACGAGTGATATTAGTATACTCCTTATAGTCTAGAATGGTCTGAATCTCTCTATTTATCCACCCAGAAAACGTGCAAGCATAGCTTCATTCTCCTCAACAATACCACATCTAATCATGCCAGTTTGTAATTCCTGATAATATTCTTCTACAGAATTTTTCCCTTGTCTTAAACGCTGCAATTTTTGAAGCAATTGACGTTGATAATATGGTGGAACCCAACACGTACGCATAGCAGTTTTCAAAGCAGCCCAAGTAGTTGGAATAGGATATAATCTACAATGTTCAGACCACCATACACATGCAAAACTAGTGAAAGCACAAACAGCAGCAGCAACTCGTCTCTCCTCAGGATATTGTAAACATGTAAATCGTTGTTCAGTTTCTAACTCCCAAGTAAGATATATATCAGGAACATATCTACCCTCAAATGGTGGAATATTCAATTTCAGTTTAGGAATATGGACATCATCTCGTACCTGAGGTGGTGGTGCAGGCCTACCATTACGAATATATACCTGAGGTCGACCTGCTGGTGGTGGTACAGGTGGCTGCACGTAGTGTTGATTTTGATCAACCTCATCCTCATAATCTCCCACATAATCATCCTCCTCCGCATCAGCAGCAGGAGCCACAGAAGTATCAACAGCAGCACCAACAGTG
>NW_021286828.1:0-12620 GCF_002162155.2 Triticum dicoccoides
AGGACAGCAAACTCAAGAAACATGGAGTACCGACAACAACAACAGTCGAGGTGTAAGGATGTCGGATGAGGCGTGAGAAGATGAAGAAAACAGTCGGAAGGCTTAGACCTGGGAATGGTTTGGACTCAAACTTCAATTTTGGATCAGTTTTCCTACTGGACTCTTTAGGTTTGGATAAAATGGGCTGAGTTTCTAATGTAAGTTGGTTTGATTTGGGTTTTTCCTATTATTGGTTTGGTTTGGTTCGGTCTGGTCACATACCAAACAATCCCAAACTATTTCAACCCATGGACTAAGAACCAAATCGGCCACCAGCTTCTCCTCCTCACAGTTCGCATCGTAATGGCAATGTCGTCTCGTCGTTACTGCTAAGACCACGGATACGGCGGGTGGCGGAACCAAAACCACAGTCTATGGGCTCGGGTCGTGCACCAGGAAAATCAGAAAAGGCGGGCTAAGGGCTGTGTGTAGAGCAGGTATCGGCTTAGAGCATCTACAACCACACATGATAAATATGACCTCTTAAACATCCACGGATAGGGACCGGACACTCCTCAAATTAGCACAACTACATCCGGATATCTCATACTAGATTCTCTAATCCACAAAAGCATGCAAACGATAAAACCTACTCCCTCTGTACCTAAATACAACTCGTTTTAGAGATTCCATTATGAACTACATACGCAGCATGAGCGAATGTACACTCTAAAATACGTCTATATACATATGTAGTTTAATGTTGAAATCTCTCTAAAAAACTTATATTTAGGAACGCGGGAAGTACGTACTACATAGATGATCTAGTTACTCATCGTCAGAGATGTCGACAATATTCGTGCCTGGCTTCGACAGCATGGGGAGCACCTGCAGCTCCGACGCCTCCGGCTGCTCCGCTCCGGCCTCCTCCTCTATCTCTGCATCGAGTTCAACGAAGACTGTGTCGGCCGCCGTCTGCTCCTGCAGGAGGAACTGCCGGTTGGCCTCCGCATAGGCCTCATCCTGGATGGACTCCAAGCTGGCCTGCTGCTCCGCCATCTCCGCGGCTTGGGCGAGGTGAACTCCGCCTCCGCCTCCGCCTCTACCATGTTGAACCCCGTAGCAGGCTGGTCCGCCTCGTCCTCCTCCGGATCCGCCAGCTCCATTGGCTCCGGCAGCAGCTCTCCTTCCTCCGGCTGCTCCTCCTCCTCTTCCTCCGGCTCCGTCGAGTCCGGGGGCATCCCGGCAGCGATGCGGGCGGCACGCCTTGCCCGGGCTGCCTCCGTGATCTGCCTCCGGCGCTCCGGCGTGAGAATAGCGTACGTGGTGATCAGCCGCCGGACCATGGCAATGCCGGAGAGCGTGGGATAGCGGGGGAGAGGTGGCGGAAGGGATCGAGTGGCGGTACAGAGAAGGAGGAGGTGGATGGGCTAGGGTTGGCCTCGGGTAGCGAGCCGAAGCAGCACCACCCGACATTTACACCATGGCAACGAAGGAGGCATCCGTCTGACCTCTGAGTTTTCGGATGAGTCCACGTGGGACCCCATCATCAGTCCTACGTGGTGGACGCACCCGGGCACCCCATATCCCCCTATATATATTTGGGCTAGATATGAGGAGTGCCGGTCAGCCCAAGCGTTTAAGGCTCGTTCAAGGCGCCCGTCTGGGTCGAAAATTTGTGACCTATCAGTGACTGGGCGGCCCGCCTGGGCATATGTGGCGGGTTTGGGATGCCGGGCTATAGATGCTTTTAGAGGCAAGCATCTCGTCGACGTCCACTTTCTGCTCCGTCTGGATACAGCGGTTGGCCTCCGCCTCCGACAGAAATGAATCGAGGATTGACTGCTGCTTCGCCTGCATCGGTCAGTGACTAGGTCGTCCGTTCGGGCATTTAATGGGGTTTAAGGCTTTCCGTCACGCATTTGTGAGTATGATGAATCCATTTGTTGTAGGTAATTAGTTAACCATCGAACAGGAGGCCCCTAGGTAGATTTAACGCCAAGTTGAACCTCATTTAACCATCGAACAGGAGGCCCAGTGTCGCTCCCCGCGAGCGGCCCGGGCACTAACCCTAGCCGCCGGGCACCGCCGCCACCCATCCCACCCTCCTCCCCCGCCGCCGCCGGCGAGCGCCGCCCAGGCAAAGCCCGTGTGGTGTCGGCGGCGGCGGGCTCTTCCACTCCCGCTCGCGAGGTGGGCTGTGCGGGGCAGTTGCGCCAAGCGGACGAGGCAGGCGCGAGGCGCTACGGCGTGTGGCTGTGTGCGGGCCGGCGCTGCTCGGCACGCCATGGTCGCGGCGTAGGAGCCGTGGGCGCACGAGGTCTCCAGCCCGCGCGGCTCTGGCGTCGAGGGCGCGCGCTGTGGCGGGCTTGGCTGCGCTGGGAGGCACCGTGCTCGCGCGCCGGGGATCCGGATCTGGCGCCTGGATGTCGCGCCGTGGCTTTGGCGGCCCGGATCTGGTGTGCCCGCGGGGCCCCGCGGCTGGCGGCCCGCCTGCGGCTCGGATCCATGGCGGCGGCCATGGCTGGTGGCACGCGGCGCAGCTTGGCGGTGAGCAGCGCCGGCGTGGACAGATGGACCGATTCCCTGGCCATGTGGATGGTGGGGAGGTGGTGGGCTTCGGCTGCGGCGGCGGTTCCTCGCTGGATGTTGGTGGCCATGGTGATGTTCGTCCTCGACCCTGATCTACTCCGATCTGCAGCGGATCCGGCCCTTGGTGGCTTCGGTCACCGTTCTTGGGTGCTGGCCTTGCAGATCCGGTGGCTGGAAGGGTTCCGGGGGAATCTCTTGGCCGGCGTGGCGGCCACTCCGATGGCAGTGCCTTTGGGTGTTGCTTCCCTCGTTGGAGGCTTCGGAGAGGACGTCCTTCCTTCCACCCCTCCCAGGAGCTCAAGTGAAAACCTCAAAACCCCCTGTTCCAAGCGACGACGACACCACGGTGTCGTGCTCCTTCCTGAAGGCGTTGCTCGGGGGCTGCTCAATTGGCGGCGGTTCGGTGTCGACACATGCATTCTGGTCAGCTTCATCTTGAAGGCTGCGGCGACGTAGGCGACGCTCGTCTGGTGGAGCTACTGCTGATGGTCGAGGCATCGTCGGCAGTCTGCGCCATCAGGTTCGGGGTGCTCAGGGGGAAACCCCAGATTTGGGTCTTCCGGATCGGATGATGATGGCGTTCTATCGCTTACCCTTCTGGGGCCATCGTCTTGGAGCAAGTGCTGGCTGGAGGGATGGTGGAGCGGTGTTTCATCTCACACTTTGATGGCGGCGGAGATCGATGGCATGGCGCTGTGGAGACTCGGCGTCCGATGTGCGGAGATGAGCTCGCGCAGGAGGAGGTTGTTGTCTGGCGTTATGGTGACGTCGATGGCTGAGTGGCCAGACAAGGTAGAAGCCTCAATATGATCTGAAGACCTGTGGAAGATGGCGGCGACGACACACGAGTGCGTCTGACCGGGTTGTGCCCCAGACCCGTTATGTGGCTCGGCTGGGGCCTCCGAATGAGTTTCGGCTTCCGGCTTTTGATGTTAGGCTTAGGTGAGTGGTTTGGGTAGTGGCCCAGCTAGCACCCCTTCATCATTTTCGATAGGAGTAGCGGCATATGTGCCAAGATGGTGGATTCAGACACATTGTTGTAACACTTTGTAAGGTCCTCGAGAATAATCAATAAAGTGTCGTATGCATCAGAGGCCGGGGGTCATCCTCCTTTTCTAAAAAAAAATTGTTGTAGGTATGGTGAATCAGTTGTGAGTGCGTGGCTAGCTTTAGAGTCCACATGCACGCATGCATGTTTCATTGGTCACGCATTTTAAAAACGACAGCGACAGAAATTAGGAGGCATGCGGCAGCAGCTAATCAGAAACGACAGCGATGGAAATTAGGAGGCATGCGGCAGCAGCTAATCAGATACTGTACACGCCCATGGTTTGGAACTTCAGGTACGAACTGTATATAGAGAATGGTCTGGATTGGTTTGGATTGAAAATATGTACAGTTTGGGTTGGTTTGGATTGCACCCTATGCTGTTTGGTCTAATCTGGTTTGGTTGCTGGACTTATACACATATGGATTGGGCTGGGTTTAGTCTGGATTACAAATTATTCCCAGGTTTAGGAAGGCTTGTCGCCAGAACCAAGACGAAAACAGTCACATGAGAAGCGCTAATTCTACAGGAGTTTTACCTAATGACATTACCATGCAGGGAGACCGGCTTTTCACTGAACCAGTATCCAGTTAGTTCCACGTGTATGAAAGGAGTACACATTATTAGAAGGATTCTGACAGAGGAACAGCCAAAGATGTGACCTGGTTGACCCAAAGTAACCCAACCACATACACATTCAAAAACTTTTACTAACAGAAAAATATACTCCTTGAGGACATTATGTGACGGAGGGAATATGTGTTTAAAGCATCACATATCTTCTGAAGTTACAAGACATTTGCTCCGATATAGAAAATAGAGGACAATATATTTGTATCTTTTACCAAAGCAATCAAAATAGCGTGGTTCCTAGAATTTGCTTCAAAATAGCACGCACGACTAGTAGCAACAGAAGGCTGCCTAATGAATCAAGAAATACGCGTGTGCACAGATAATGGGCACGATGCAGAGGCCGAGGGATGTCCCCTCTTTTTGAAAAGAAAAACACAGATAAAGGACCGGTGTTACCATATCCAACAGAAAGCTAAGCAAATGTAACCATGTCAATAAAAGACATAATTTGAATATTGAGTGAGCTTCTTGTAGCTAGCTAGCTACCTGTTGGCCTTTCAAGGTGTTTGGAGAAGACAGTTGGAAGTAGGAGCGTATTAGGAAAATCGTTTCTGGCATCCACACACTCAGCACAACCCACATCCGCACACTTAGCACAGTAGGAATGTCGATTGATATATGGAGTACATGACCGCATATAGGCATGCTTCATGTCAACCATGATCATCCACCCCTTGCCATTAAATTCCTCTTCCCTTAACAAGCAGCAAAGAACATCTGGGTCCTCGACGCTGACGATTGGGAACTCGGGAAGACGCTGCCGTATGCCCAGAGCTTCGTAACCACGTTGCGCCCATAGACAATCCAGGTTGATCACGCCATGTTGCTCCCACTTGAACTTGTCGGAGTTCAAAGTCCATATGGTGATTTTTTGGGAACCCTGATGCTGCTGCCCTTGGCTTCTTCTCTCGGGAAGCTGACGCCATGGCCAGTCATCCTCGATTGTCTCATGGAAGTCATTGTCAATGTGGACAAAGCGCATCTTGCCTTGGCTGATGGACACGTTCCGGAACCTCCCCGGGAACTCCCTTGGGACCCGTACCTCTGCAGGGTATTCCTTCTCTCCAGGGAAAGGTACGAAGTGGAGCGTCGGAGAACCGATAGTGGAAGAGAAGTCAGATAGCAGGACACTGCTGAAGTAGTCAACCCAGTAGAGGAAACGGCCGTCGAAAGCGAGCGCATCGTCAGTTGACCATTGGTTGGGGAGCTGACCACTGCTGCTCTTGTTCTGCTCCGGCGTGTGCCAACGTATCAGGCCAGGCGTAATGGAGATGACCTTCCAGTCTTTGGCCTCGGAGGAGGAGTTGAAGACGCAGAGTGCGCCATCCAGGACACAGAGGTCGGCGACGATGAAGCGCTTCTCCGGGAGCCGCAGGATGCCCGTGGTGAATTTACCCTTCAGGAAATGCCGCCATTTCCTATCCTTGGCGTACATAGGGAGCCGCTGCACCGATGGGGAAGGGCCGGCGGCCGTGTAGACGAACAGAGCTGCCGGCGCGCGCAAGTAGGGAAGCCGGCTCGGGTCGTAGATGTCGAAGAGGACGAGGTCCTTGTCGGTTGCCCGGAGCAGGGCATAGACGGCGTCGGAGCCTTCTCCCACCGGCCAGTGGAGGTTGAGGTAGGAGACCCCTTGTGGAGCCGCGAGGGTGAAGGACACGTAGCAGGAGCAGCCGCGGTCAATGCGGAGTCGAGCGGCGGTCTTGTTCTTGCTGACGACCAGACGAGCGGCGTCTAGGTCCTTGTGGCAGCGGGTGCGGCCCATGCGATCCAGCATCGCCCAGTCGGGGAAGACGGCGGCCTCCTCCATCGCCCAATCGGTGAAGACGTCGGTCTCCTCCTCCTCTTCCTCCTCCGCCATCTTCCAATCGGAGAGGACGACCGTCTCCTCCTCATCGGAGCTTGGCCCGGCTTCCATGGGCAGCATGGCGATCGGGATCGGGAATAAAGCAGCTGCCGCCTCCCTAGCCCAAAAGGACCCTAGGTATAAATTTTGGGCCCAGTTCGTACCGACGAGTACTTCTCGGACGACGACCAAGCACAGCTGACTGATCACGATGAAGTTCTTTTACGTTGATGAGATTGCACCGCACCCGATCAATCTTTCGCTGGCCGCGATGCAGTTTAGCCGAACCTAGGTCACGTAGAAAGGTATTGCCACAGGATTTTGTGTTGCTTCAAAACCACAGTAGTAGTACAAGTTACAGGGTGCACGCATATACTATATAGTACTCTGATGCTAACCGCCTGAAGCAATACTACTCGGATACTAATTCCTACATGGATACATACAAGAACAAGAAACCTATACACACCAACACGAGGTTATGTCGTGTGTTTTTTTTTTCGCAAGCGAGGTGTACTGTCATTGCCCGATACAGTAGGATTTTGCGTCGTCAGTTGCCATTGCTCGCATGTGCATGACGGGCTCTTATAAGAATATATTTTTAAATGAAGTTAAAAAAGAATATATTTTCAAATGTGATCACTTTCTAAAATTATATGAACAATTTTAAATTGCATGAAAAACTTTAGTTGCACAAAAAACTTCTTAAAAACTTACTACATTTTTTTTCAAACATGAAAATTTTGAATTATTTAAAATATGTGATTTAAAAAAAAAACATGAATATTTTTTAGATTCATATGACTTACTATATGTGTGAATATTTCTACATAAAAGCCGAGTTCTTGGTGTAGTGAAATCCTCTAGCACTTGACGCTCTGACTTGGTGGTTTGATTTGCAAATTTCACCAAGTTGTTCTGGGGTTGGAAGTCGGCGATTAGCGGGATGGGGTAATTCAAGTCATTGGAATCTTGCCAATTGAAATATCGTGGTTTGTCGATTACAGATGGTGAGTAGGAAATTATAAAATTCTATATCTAAAAACAGAGTAGTCGGCATAATTGAATAACAAGAACCGAAACTGAGTTTTTTACCAGCAAGGTAAAAAGGTCAGAACTGGTGGATGGGGAGGGACGGGAACGAATGGTCACAGAGTCAAGTTATACCAACTGGGCCACATTTCAAAAAAGAAAAAAGGAAACCTATCAAGTACTTAAGGCCTCCCTACAGGCTTATTACTAGAGCACCAAACAAATTCAACCAAATAAACTGGAGCAACAGACATATTCTATGTCTCCTCAATGTCAGGTACAGTATGTCAAAGGGGTGCAGAGAACATCAGGCATCTACTCTTCACGTGTGAGCAAGCCTAACAGGTTTGGAAGTTTCTCAGAATTCATGATCTTTTAGAAAAGGAGGATGACCCCCGGCTTCTGCATCTAGACGACGCATACTGCCACTTTATTATTTATTCTCACAAAACCTTACAAAGCCATACAAAAGCAAGACTAAAGCCACCGTCTAAGCAACAACTGTCACTACACCTATCCAATTGATGAAGGGGCGCAGATAGTCTGAGCCTAATACCAAACAGACATCGCAGCCAAACCTAAACATCTAAGACCTGAGGTCCCAACCAGGACGCCTGTCGGGTATGAGGCACCTACCAGTCCGATGCTCTCCTCAACCAGGACGCCTGCCAGGTATGAGGCCGCTGTAGCCATCTGCCATCAACCATCTTCAGAGTTGTACTGTTGCATGTACCGTGCCAGGTCTCTCTGCCATCGACGCCACCACGACGCCCGATAGCGTCGTCCTCCTGCGCGAGTCCATCCTCCCACATCGAACTCCGAATCTGCACTGCTCCACGCCCTCAGGATCCGTCGCCATCAGTGTATAGGATGAAGCACCGCTCCACCAAAGAATCTGTCCTCTGGTCCCTCGATCACATGTGTACCTCCAAGAATGACGCCCCCAAGGGAGGAACGACACCATAGCACCGCCGCATCCGATCAGTGGTTTCCCCCGGAGGTAGCAGAGAGTGGCCTTGGACTTCTCCACGGCGATGCCTTCAAGAAGGGAACGACACAGATAGCGCCGCCACTGCCGGCCTTAGCAGGAGCCGAAGGCAAATTTTCACCCAGATCAGTTCGAAGGGATCCAACTCTCGTGCCCGGGCCACCGTCACCACCAGCACCACGAGGCAGACCCTGGAGTACCGGCATATCAGCGAGTCGCCGGCACCACCGCATCCAGATCGCCGGCCACGCCGGGCCGCCGCCATCCCCCGTGCCGTCCGGGTCAGAGATGGAGCCGCCGACCGCGCACAGGGACCGCCGCCGCCTGCACACGCCGGAGCGCCGCCGAGATCCCGGCGCCCGGCACCGCTTGCCGAAGCCAACTGCCTGAGCACTGGCTCCACCGTGAAGCCATCAGATCGGGGAGGAAGACACACGCCGACCACCCTCGCGTACCCCGCCGCACGCCCGAGCATCGGAGCCACCGTGGCGCCATCAGATCGGGATGAGGAGGAGCCCGCGCGCTCGCCGCCTCGCGCAGACCACGCCGCCGCCAGCGTCGCAGCGCCACCAAGCAGGGGAGCCCCGCCCAGATCCATCGGCGGCCCGACCTGTCGCCGAGCCGAGCGCCGCCGCGAGGGCCGGCCGTCCCGCGCCGCCCAGGAGCCTCGCAAGGGGGGAGGGAGCCCCGCCGCCGCCGACGCACGCGCGGGCTTTGCCCGGCGACGGCCCCTGGCGGCGGCGAGGGAGAAGGAAGGCGAGGAAGGGGAGCGGCGGCGGCGATCTAGGGTTCCGCCCGGGCCGCTCGCGGGAGCGGCACGGGGGACGGGGGGCACTAGGATTCCTCGTTACCTTGCCTTGCGACATGCATTCCCATCTCGGAATTCATGATATTGTAGAAAAAACACTTTTTGTTGATCAATCGGGGTCCATCATTTTGGAGGAGATCCTTCGTCACACCGGAGCATCGTCACCGGTTCTCGGACAAATTGGTGTGAAGGTAATTGTTTTAGCGGGTGCCTGGTACATTTGGTGGCAAAGGAGTAAACTTGTCAAAGGACAGCAAGTAGCTTGGCCGGCTAGAACAACATTTGCTAATCAGGCTTTCACCTCAAACCATTCTACCGGGCGAGCAGTGAAGGCACATGAAATTTCATGGACAAAGCCACCACGGGGTTCATATAAACTTAGGGACTGTCTAGGTCTCAGTCGACTGAGACTTCGCGAAGTCTCAGTCGGCTGACGTCATCATATGTAGATTAGGCCTGTTAAGTGGCTCTCTATCTGCTGGGTTGAACCGGCTTAACACCTGGGCTGATTTCTCTTTTCCTGTTTGTTTGTTTGTTGGGCTGGGCCATGACATTGTTTGCTTGTGGGCCTGGACGACATAGGAAAAAGATAAAAAAAAACTATTTGCTGCTCTGCTTTATGAACTCTACTTTTTGACTGAACCCAGGCAAAACCCCATGCCCACAAGCATGGAGAAACTCACTAGTGTAAGGGCGTCTGATCTCTTCTCTGATTTTCTCCCCCTCCCACCTTTCCCCCCGTCTTCTCTTCTGTGATTTGTTCTAGATCTGATTTTCTTTTCTCTCTTCTCATGTTTGTAACAGCAATCCTGTAGCAGTATGGAAGATTCCTGATGGGACAGAGGTTAGAGTTATAATTTGTAGGAAAATTAGAGAAGAGGCAAAACTGAATCAAGTACTATTGGACCGCATGTGTGTTGTAGCAATTCTGACAGCAGAAAATCATTTTATTTTTAACTGTATGTCCATGAAAAATTGATGTTGGACTCCTCCCTACAAAAGTTGTATATGGATTGATTGGTTCATGTTTTAGGACAGAATATGGCTTGGTAATTAAAACAGAAATCAGTAGGGTGCTGCCCTCTCCCCTGCACAAGACACTAAAAGGAAAGACTGAACTTTTTTCAAGATTTGCTACAGTGGGGTTGTATTACAAGCATATTATCATACATGACCCTGCCTAGTGTACAGAAACAGATGAGAAAAATGTAGCATGGTTAACATCTAGTTTGGTGACTACAGAAGATCAAGAATGTATAGTGTTAACTAAGAAAAAAGAAACAGAGGCATAGAAAAAATGAACCTTTCTTGTGGATGACCAAATATACCTCAGCAATAATGTTTTCTCTTCATTTTGTAGGTGCTGGACGGAACTATGGCACAAAGAACTCCAAACAGCTGTGGACCAGGACCAGTTAATCTGCTGACACCGGTTCATGTAAGATTGATATTTTTTTGCAAAAAAGGTTGTTTCACAAGGGTGGCCAAAAAAAGGAACTTAGAACATCACTCTCCATGTGCAGCAGCCATACCTTGGTGTCCAACATGTGCAGCATCAACAAACTGTGATGAATCTGGCATCCCAACCATCTTCAAGTGCATTTGCACAACATGTATGTGCTTTCATGAACAACAAAAATAAACTCTTTAAGTTATCTGCCTTGATGAATATAATCTGGTACTCTGTTACACATCAAGTTCTAACATGCAAGAAAAGTAAAAAAATGCAGGGTCATGCCGAATGCGAGTGCCTCAGAAAATAAATAATAATAATCTCAGTATGCCGAATGCCTCAGAAAATACAAACAAGCATTGGCAATGCTCAGTGCCAAGCAAGCAATTGAAGGGACATCAAGCAATTGAAGGGACATCAGTAACAACCAAGTACAAGTACATCACATCAGAATTCAATAGTTACCTTCGAAAAAATCTCAGCTACCTACCTCTATTTCAACGTCGGCCATGGAATTTGTTCTCTTCATTTCACACTCAGAAAAGTACGAGGTCAAGCCAAACAAAAAACTAATTCGCTCCCTCAGATTCGTGATTCACACCCAGAAAAAACATAAAAAAAAACATACCCAAAAATCGTCATCTCCATTTGCAAACTCCATCCCAGAATCTAGATTCACACCATATATCCCCTAGCGGGCAAACAAACAAATCTGAGATAATAAAAGCTTGTCATAAAACTGTGGTAGAGAGTAAGTGTGGATGGTTAATGCGTTCACATATTGCTAATTGTAACTAGTAAAAGGAAACACTCCCAGATTTTCTTATGGAAATGTAAAACATCAAGTGTCTGTTTCGGTAGTTCAGACAAACAAAACCAAAACAGGCACTACAAATCCAACATTCCATGAGTTGGAGAGAGGAAGCTAAAAGCAAAACAACTTTTGAATAAATGTGGAAAATTGATGTTGAAAAGATTAAGTGATGCCTTAATTAGTCAAGACTATCAGCAGCAAATCTCCTACCTTGAGAGATACAGAAGGTAGCTAAATCCATCAACTAAAGTGGTAAAAAAACTAACAGGTGCAGATCAAACTTGCACGGTAGTACTATAGGAATACTGACCATTTACAAGCATGTTGCTTAAGTAATTCAGACATGTCTACTGACAGTGAACTTGGATACTTGTAAATTCACAACCACAGAATGTCTACTGACAGTGAACAGAATTAGACTGACGGTCTCATAAAGCACAGAAAATTCAGATGTAGTCCTACCAAGTCCCCATCTCACTGACCGGGGTGGCGCTGGAGGACGATGGAGAAAACGTCCGCGCTGCCCCTGCCCCCTTTTTGTCGGGTAGCACCACCGACGCAGCTGTTGTGCCCGAGGATCTGGACAAGTAACTCTTCTCTCCTTTAATATACTCCCCTTTTTTTGGAAAATGAGCTCCGCTGTCAGAATCAGATGCAAAAAAAAATTAGATTTTTTATTAAATCCTTGGGAAAACAAAAAAGAAAGTAAAAAGGAAAAAGGAAAAAATGTATATGATTTCAAAAAAAGAGAAAAAACACAAACTAGTTGTGAGATCAGGTGGTTGATTTGTGTTTGCGGGCATGGCAAAAAATGGCGGTGTTATGGTGCTCGTGTGACACATAGCGAGGGTAGAGGATTCACGGGGGAGCTGCCACCTTCCGATCAAGCAAAAAAGTCTAGTTGTGAAAATGTTTGTAAAGAGACATAGTTATAGTCGGGGGACCGCGCTTGCAAATTGCATGACTAGTTGCCCCCTCTCTCTTACTGCCACCCCTCCGGCAAAACAAGGCCCCTAGTTGAAACTAAGTTAGAAGACACTAAGTACGACCATGCTAGAAAGACAAAACAAGGCCCCACGTTGTGGTCACCTCTCTATCATTGCTGCCCTCTCCGACAAAATAAAGGTCCCCAATTGCAACCAAGTTAGAAGACATGCAGTTGCATGCATACTGAGGGACATGCAATTGGCCCCATGTCTCTAGACGCCGCCACCTCCGACAAAAAAATGTCCCCCAGTTGCGACCAAATTAGAAGACAAGCAGTTGCGTGCCCACTGTGGCACATGCAACTAGCACGTCTACCCATACAAAAAGAAGTAAGTCGAGTTGCAACCAAATTATAAGACATGTAGTTGTGACCATGCTCGAAGACATGCAGTTGCGTGCCTAGTGTGGGGCATGCACTTGGCCCTATCTCTCTCGACGCCCCC
>NW_021286829.1:0-3280 GCF_002162155.2 Triticum dicoccoides
CCGCGTACGGCATTCGGGATGGTGAGCTCTACCGAAAGCGCCCAAATGCCATTTCTCTACGATGCATCTCTAGGGAGCAGAGGTGCGAGCTGCTGGCCGACATACATGGCGGGGACTGCGGGCATCACTCCTCATTGCGCACCCTCGTGGGCAAGGCATTTCGTAGCAGGTTCTACTAGCCCATGGCGCTCAATGATGCCACTGAGTTGATGAGATCTTGTGAGGCATGTTAGTTCCATGCCAAGCAGATCCACCAGCCCGCTCAGGGCCTCCAGACCATCCCGCTCTCGTGGCCATTCACGATATGGAGGTTGGATATACTGGGCCCGTTCCCTCAAGGGCCCGGGGGCTACCGCTACGTCTACGTCACCATCGACAAGTTCACCAAGTTAGCGGAGGTGGAAGCCGTATGCACCATCCCAGCTGGCTCGACCGTCAAGTTCATCAAGGGCCTCGTGAGCCGTTTCGGGGTACCCAACCGCATCATCACCGACAATGGCTCTCAGTTCACGAGCAACCTTTTCAAAACATATTGTGCTAACCTTGGAACGTAGATATGTTACGCTTCGGTGGCACACCCGTGGAGCAATGGTCAGGCCGAGCGCGGCAATGCGGAGGTCCTGAGGGGCCTCTAGGCGAGCTTCAAGAAGAAACTCGAGGCCTGCGATAGGGGCTGGCTCGATGAGCTCCAGTCCGTGATGTGGTCCATCTGCACCACCGAGACCAAGCCAACGGGCGAGACTCCATTCTTCCTCGTCTACGGAGCTGAGGCGGTCCTCCCTCATGAGGTCAAGCATCGCTCCCCGTGGGTCTTGGCGTTCGATGAGGCGCGCCAGGATGCCTCTTGGGGGATGGACCTCGTGCTGGGGGAGGAGCGTCTCTGCCAAGCCTAGCTCCGTGCAGTGAGGTACCAGCAGGCGCTGCGGCGGTACCACTGTTGTAGCGTCCACTCCAGGACCCTCGAGGTGGGTGACCTTGTCCTGAGGTGGGTGCTCTCCTGGGAGGGGATTTACAAGCTCTCGCCCATGTGGGAGGGCCCGTTAAGGATCGCCCGTGTCTCCAGGCCTGGCGCCGCGCGCCTGGAGACGCAGGACGGGCTCCCCATCCAGAACGCCTGGAACATCTAGCATCTCCGGAAGTTCTATCTGTCATCAAGATCTCTACTCGTGACACTCTCACGTAATAATGAGTTGGGGTTGTACACGCCCCAGAGTCTCCTGAGCGCCACCCCTGGGCCTCACGGGGGCTCCCACCCACATCCTATTAGAGGCCCCATGCTCCACGCTGGTGGGAAGACAAGAAGACTAGTATACGTGCTAGACAAGGTTGTTCTTTTGCTTGCTTTCTGCAGCTGGTTTGCAACTTATTGAATGGAATTTGAAGTTTTTTGCGTCTCCCCTTGAGGGTTGGGAAATTTCTTCTCCTTTCATTGTTCGCTCTTCTAGGTCTCGCCCCAGGGGCAGTGGCAGTTGCTCGTCTCTCCTCTTCACGCGTCCCGCACGCTGGGGCTAGGCAGGTGTGTGCACTGGGCCAGCCCGCGAACACACCTCGCCAAAGCCTCAATACCCTAGCCTTTGGCATCTTCTTCCTCGTGTGACGCTCTCAAATGAGCTCACAGGCACGACGCCTAAGGAGGTTTCCTAATCCTATAGCTGCAGGGTGCCTCCTGAGGCTTAGTGACGTCTGAGTCTCCTCGCGGCAAGGCATGCTCTTGGGGCAGGGGAGTGCACCACAAGAATACCAAGCTAAGTTGCCCTAACCACAATCAACAGCAACGCGGGTATCGCAATGCAACATAAAACAATAACATAACGGCGCAAGCGCCGTAGTTCATTACATGCCCCAGCAGGGCCTTCTACTTCTTTTTGCAGGAGGAAGAAGGAAATAAAAGCAAGTCGCGCGACTACAGCGGCTCTCAAGGCCCAGCCCCAGCAGCACTCGGGCTCAGTTGGAGTCCTCCTCCTGCTTCACCGGGGCATGGCAATGACGTGGCTCATCACCCTCCCTGATCTGAGCCCAGCGACGCTGTGGTTCGTCATAGTCGTCGTCGCTTGTGCTCCCCCCGGAGGAGGAGCCGCCGCTGCTGGAGGCGGCATGACAGTCGCCAAGGGCAAGCTCACCACCAGCGATGGCACCGCCCCTATGGTCGTCACCGTCATCGTCGTCATCGTTATCACTTTCCGGGCAGCACCCCAAGTGTCAGCCGTCTTCCCTGAACACCCTAACATAAAGGATCACGACACCATTGTACCTTAAGTGGAGGGTGCACCTTCCGTGCAGGCCCAGCACGCAGGCAAACCGCTGCCACCCGAGGTTCAGGAACACATTGCCAGCAGCGATGGCCTTGACCACCACCCGTGAGGCCTTGCTACAGCAGTCGTCGGCCTGCAGCCAGAGACCGCCGAGTCCCCCGGCCGACAGCGCACCCGCGAAGAAGCACGGAAGAGGGAACCAGATGCCTGTGGGCCTCTTCAACCACACGACGAACTCTGGGGGTGCATTGGCCGTGTGGGACCGCAAGCGCGGTGGCCAAACGGCCATTGCGCGCCTCACCTCGTCTCTGCAGCCACCCAATTGCGACAACTTCCGTCACGGGAGGGCGCACCCCCACGGTTGTCGGAGGCAGGGCCATCCCTTGAAGGGGTGCACCCGCACCCATGGGGAGCCGTCACCGGTGTTGCAGCGTGCTTATGGGGGCGTATGCAGCCTGTCTTGGGCGGCGGCGAGTCTGGCCCCTCCTTGGGAGCCTTCCCCTTCTCTGCGGCCACCATGGACTCGCTGGCACGATGACGAGGCAAAGAGAAAGAAGGAGGAGCAAGCAGTGAGAAGACGGAGATGAGCAGGGGTCTCCGCCCCTCTCCGATTTATAGCCAAAGGGAGGCCAACCGCCGGCCTCCCTCCCACGATCTCGAGTAATGATGGTTTTTTTGGATGCAATAGGTAGTTGTCAAGTCAAACGGTTGCCGAGGCAACATGGGGAAGTGGAGACGCCCACGTCCCATCAAGCGCCATGCATCGACTTGGCCTGCAGGCGATTGGGGCCTACAGAGCTTCACCCTTGCCCCTTGGCTTCTCCTCAACGCCAAGTCCGAACGCGCCTTGGGCCGGTGGCTACTATCGGTGTTCTGGGAACCAGGGTACCCAAACTTTCCTACATGCAGCCCACGACATGGCTCCATCGGCAGCCTAGTACGGCCCATCTTCAGCATTGGCAAGACAAGACCCTCTCGAGGAGCCAAGCCTCACGAGACGGATGACACCAAGACCTCCGTAGGGAGTG
>NW_021286830.1:0-916 GCF_002162155.2 Triticum dicoccoides
TCCAAAACAGAGGACAAACATTGTTCAAACATGCATGAAAATGATGCAGATGGATTCCTTGAATTTTTCTGATAATTTTTCATATATAATTTATTTAATTTGGAGTTACGGTTAATTTTCTATGATTTATTGAAGTTTAGGGCATTTTCTGAAATTATTAAATCATTTAAGATTTATTTAAATTCCAGAAAGGAATTATTGCGTCAGCATGACCTCATAGTGACGTCAGCAGGTCAACGGGCGCCGTCCAGGTCAAACTGACCTGTGGGCCCTGCGTGTCAGTGTCTGGACTAACTAACCTAATTAAAATTAACCCTAACTAACTTGGTTAGCCGGGCGGGGCCCGCATGTCAGTGAGTCAGTGGCTTAACTAAAATAGTTATTAAATTAACCCAAAGTTAGCAGGGGATGGGCCCACACATCGGTGACCCAGGGGGGTCAAATCCCTGGTCAACCGGGCTAATCCACCGGTGTCTAACCGCCGGCAACGACCAGACGCGGCGGTGGCTCGCCGGAATGGCTGCTCCGGCGCCCATTCGACGCGCGGAGGGGTTCTACAGGGAGCTCGAGCTCGTGCGCATCCAATGGAGCAAGCCAGAGGAGCTGGGGTGGCCTGAGTCGACGGCGGCGAGCTCCAAGGCGGCGGCCGGAGTTCGGGCACCTGCGGGTTTGGCGTTGTGGTGCTCGGGAGGGGAAGCTGGTGGGTTCTACGTGCTCCTAGTGAGGTTTGGAGCACGGTGGTGTGCCCGGCTTTGAGCCACGATGGCTCTGGCCACGACGGTGACGAGGCACGACGGCGGCGAGCTCTCGGGTCCGGCGGAAGCAATGGCTAGAGCGGCCAAACGACATGGGAAGAAGAGGGGAACGGTTCAGCGGCTCACCGCGAGTCCAACGAGCGCAAGGGCGAGGCCGGGGA
>NW_021286831.1:0-1594 GCF_002162155.2 Triticum dicoccoides
AACATATACTCATCAGAAATTCTATAGTGCTCCCACTCACTTCTTTGGAAATACAAGTTTCTCATAAACTTTGTACAAACCCAAAATCTTTGATCATCTCATCAAAGCGTACATTCCAACTCCGAGATGCTTACTCCAGTCCTTAGAAGGATCGCTGGAGCTAGCATACCTTTTAGCATCCTTAGGATCGACAAAACTTTTCTGATTGTATTGCATACAACCTTTCCTTACGAAAACTAGTAAGGAAACTTGTCTTGACATCCATCTGCCAGATTTCATAAATGCAGCTAATGCTAACATGATTCCGACGGACTTTAAGCATCGCTACGAGTGAGAAAATCTCATCGTAGTCAACTCCTTGAACTTGTCGGAAAACACTTTGCCACAAGTCGAGCTTCATAGATGGTGACATTACCATCCACGTCCGTCTTCTTCTTAAAAGATCCATTTATCTCAATGGATTGCCGATCATCGGGCAAGTCCATCAAAGTCCATGCTTTGTTTTGATATATGGATACTATCTCGGATTTCATGGCTTCTAACCATTTGTCGGAATTCGGGCCCACCATCGCTTCTCCATAGCTCGTAGGTTCATTGTTGTCTAGCAACATGACCCTCAAGACAGGATCACCTTACCACTCCGAAGTAGTACGTGTCCTTGTTGTCCTACGAGGTTCGGTAGTGACTTGATCCGAAGCTTCATGATCACTATCATAAGCTTCCACTTCAATTGGTGTAGGTGCCACAGGAACAACTTCCTGTGCCCTGCCACACACTAGTTGAAGAGACGGTTCAATAACCTCATCAAGTTTCCACCATCCTCCCACTCAATTCTTTCGAGAGAAACTTTTCCTCGAGAAAGGACCTGATTCTCGAAACAATCCCTTATTGCTTTCGGATCTGAGACAGGAGGTATACCCAACTATTTTGGGTGTCCTATGAAGATGCATTTTATCCGCTTTGGGTTCGAGCTTATCAATCCTGAAACTTTTCCACATAAGCGTCGCAACCCCAAACTTTCAAGAAACGACAACTTAGGTTTCTCTAAACCATAATTCATACGGTGTCATCTCAACGGAATTATGTGGTGCCCTATTTAAAGTGAATGTGGTTGTCTCTAATGCCTAACCCATGAATGATAGTGGTAATTCGATAAGAGACATCATGGTACGCACCATATCAATAGGGTGAAACTATGATGTTCGGACACACCATCATACTATGGTGTTCCAGGCGGTATTAATTGTGAAACAATTTCCACAATGTCTTAATTGTGTGCCAAAACTCGTAACTCAGATATTCATCTCTATGATCATATCATAGATATTTTTATCCTCTTGTCACAATGATCTTCTACTTCACTCTGAAATTACTTGAACCATTCAATAATTCAGACTTGTGTTTCATCAAGTAAATATTCTCAACATCTACTCGAATCATCTGTGAAGTAAGAACATAACGATATTCACTGCATGCCTCAGCACTCATTCGACTGCACACATCAAAATGTGTTACTTCCAACAAGTTGCTATCTTGTTCCATCTTACTGAAAATGAGGCTTTTCAGTCATCTTGCCCATGTGGTATGATTTGCA
>NW_021286832.1:0-2278 GCF_002162155.2 Triticum dicoccoides
TCGTGCCCCGATCCTTAATAAAAAGATCAAAAGGATGAAATTCACAAAGCACATTATTATCACGAGTGAGTTTAGGAACTGAAAGAAGATTACGTGTCACAGATGGAACTCGAAGAACATTGCGAAGTTGAAGACTCCTATTGGCATGTCTAGTGAGAAGTGATGCTTGACCAATATGAGAGATGTGCATACCTGCTCCATTGGCGGTGTGGATCTTGTCGGAGCCATGGTAGGGTTCACGAGTGTGAAGCTTCCCCATCTCACTGGTCAGGTGCTCTGTCGCCCCAGAGTCCATGTACCAGTGGGGATCAATGGAGTAGGACTGAGTGTGTCCCTGTGGCTTCTGCGGCGGCGGACGATCAGCCATGGCGACCTGACGAGCAAAGTTGCGTGTATCCTTCCCGTCATTGCCGAGACCAAGAAAACCCCACTGGAAGCGCTTGTGACACTTCGAGGCCCAGTGCCCATCGCGACCACAAAGCTGGCACACACATGGACCGCCAGCCCCTGGTAGCGTCGCAGTAGGAGGAGAGGCCGAGGCGGGTGGTGGTGACTGCCCCGAAGGAGCCCTGGATGAAGCAGAGGAGCGACCACCCTTGGTGGCGGCGTTTGCCGAGAGGGCGCCGTTGCCCCTGGATCGGCGCGTCTCGACTCGTTGCTCAGTAAGCAGGAGGCGTGAAAAGACCTCGTGTGCTGGCATGGGCGTGGAGTTGCCTCTCTCATCGATGATCTCGACTAGGGCGTCATACTCCTCATCAAGACCATTGACAATAAACGAGTTGAACTCGGAGTCGGTGAGGGGCTGTCCAATGGAGGCCAGCGTGTCGGCGAGACTTTTGACTTTGTTGTAGAACTCAGTGGCGGTGGAGTCAAGCTTCTGACACTCCCCAAGTTGGCGACGGAGCCCAGATACACGAGCCTGCGACTGTGCCGCAAACGAGCGCTCAAGAATAGTCCATGCCTCGTGGGACGTCTTGGCGAAGACAACAAGCCCAGCAACGGCCGGAGAGAGCGACCCCTGGATGGAGGAGAGGTTCGCCTGATCCTGCCCTGTCCAGACACGGTGAGCCGGATTATAGACCGGACCGTGCACGCTGTCAACCAGCGCAGGAGGGCAAGGGAGAGAGCCGTTGACATAGACAAGCAGATAGTGACTCCCAAGAAGCGGAAGAACCTGCGCGCGCCAGAAGATGTAATTGTCCGACGACAACTTGATGGTGATGAGATGGCCGAAGTGAAACGGCGGCGGCGGCTGCGATCCCATCGAGGAGACTGGCTGAGGTGAGACCACCGTGGAGACAGTCAGAGGGGCAGCCGGCGCGGTGACAGAGGGCGCGATGGCCGCGGTTGACGCTGCGAAGCCTGCCAGCGCGACGTCCTCCGCCACCAGCGGCGCAGTGGCCGAGGGCGCGACAGCCGCGGTTGACGGGGCGGCGGCGGTGTGGGCCACAAGCGCCTGCCCGGGCGAAGTAGCAGCCGGCGGGAGCGCGAAGAGGGAGCCGACGCTCCGTGTCCCGATCGGCGCCTGAAGGGAGGCGGCATCCAGCGGCCTCGAGAGAAGTGCCGCGAGGGAGGCCGGCAGAAAACCGGTGGCGGTGGAGCCGGACGCAGCGGCGGACGTCATAGCAGTCGGGCGACGGCGACGGCGGGCGCGGCGGCGGCGGCGGTGGCGGCGGTTTAGGGTTTTTAGGCAAAAGCGGACGTAACCTAGCGTGATACCATGTAAGACAATAGGCTTTGGGGGGAACCGGCACAACCCTCTAGGGGTGGCCTATCACATATATATATAATGAGGTGGTATACAACGTTACAATATACACATGTAAATACAGTCTAACACGCAGGGTGAAACTCTATCAGATCTCACTCCCGTAAGTGACAGTGAAGGGATTGACAACCCCTAATCGCGTTGGTTGCGTTGAGCTATTGTTTTTGTGTAGGTACGAGGGACTTGAGCGTGGCCTCCTACTGGATTGATACCTTGGTTCTCAAAAACTGAGGGAAATACTTACGCTACTCTGCTGCATCATCCTCTCCTCTTCGGGGAAATCCAACGCAAGCTCAAGAGGTAGCAAGAAGAATTTCTGGCGCCGTTGCCGGGGAGTCTATGCAAAAAGTCAACATACCAAGTACCCATCACAATCCCTATCTCTCGCATTACATTAGTTGCAATTTGCCTCTCATTTTCCCCTCCCCCACTTCACCCTTGCCGTTTTATTCGCCCTCTCTTTCCCAATCTCCTTCTCCTTCTCCTCCTCTTTTTCCATTTGCCTTTTTT
>NW_021286832.1:3277-4991 GCF_002162155.2 Triticum dicoccoides
ATAGAAGAAATCAATGTTTTGAGTGGAAAGATGGATGAACTTATGAAATAATTTGCTACTAAGAGTGTTTCTTCTGATCCTAATGATATGCCTTTGTCTACTTTGATTGAGAATAACAATGAATCTATGGATGTGAATTTTGTTGGTAGGAATAATTTTGGTAACAACGCATATAGAGGGAATTTTAATCCTAGGCCTTATCCTAGTAATCCTTCTAATAATTATGGAAATTCCTACAACAACTCTTATGGAAATTATGATAAGATGCCCTCTGAATTTGAGAATAGTGTTAAAGAGTTTATGAATTCACAAAAGAATTTTAATGCTTTGCTTGAGGAGAAATTACTTAAAGTTGATGATTTTGGCTAGGAACGTTGATAGAATTTCTCTTGAGATTGATTCTTTAAAGCTTAGATCTATTCCTCCTAAGCCTGATATCAATGAGTCTCTCAAAGCCATGAGAATTTCCATTGATGCGTGCAAGGAAAGAACCGCTAGGATGCGTGCCTCCAAAGATGCCTTTATTAAAGTGTGTTCTTCCAATTCCTATGAAAATCAAGATGAATATCTAAAAGTTATTGATGTGTCTCCTATAAAATCTTTGTTTTGCAATATGAATCTTGATGAAACTGAATATGATCTTCCTCTACCTAGAAGGCGTTCCAAAAATTCAGAGTATTTAGATCTTTATGATAAAATTGATGAAAGTGGGATTGAAAGAAATAAAACCCTAGATGTTGCTAAACCCACTATATTGGATTTTAAGGAATTTAATTATGAAAGTTGCTCTTTAATTGATTGTATTTCCTTGTTGCAATCCGTGCTAAATTCTCCTCATGCTTATAGTCAAAAGAAAGCCTTTACCGAACATATTGTTGATGCCTTGATGTAATCTTATGAAGAAAAACTTGAGTTGAAAGTCTCTATCCCAAGAAAACTCTATGATGAGTGGGAACCTACTATTAAAATTAAAATTAAAGATCATGAGTTTTATGCTTTGTGTGATTTGGGTGCTAGTGTCTCCACTATCCCCAAAACTTTGTGTGATTTGCTAGATTTCCGTGATTTTGATGATTGCTCTCTAAACTTGCATCTTGCAGATTCCACTATTAAGAAACCTATGGGAAGGATTAATGATGTTCTTATTGTTGCTAATAGGAATTATGTGCCCGTAGATTTCATCGTTCTTGATATAGATTGCAATCCTTCTTGCCCTATTATTCTTGGTAGACCTTTCCTTAGAACGGTTGGTGCGATTATTGATATGAAGGAAGGGAATATTAGATTCCAATTTCCATTAAAAAAGGGCATGGAACACTTTCCTAGAAAGAAAATAAAATTGCCATATGAAACTATCATGAGAGACACTTATGGATTGCCTATCAAAGATGGCAATACCTAGATCTATCCTCGCTTTTATGCCTAGCTAGGGGCGTTAAACGATAGCGCTTGTTGGGAGGCAACCCAATTTTATTTTTAGTTTTTTGTGTTTTTTTTCTGTTCGGGAATAAATAACCCATCTACCTTCTGTTTGGATGTGGTTTGTGTTTTAATTAGTGTTTGTGCCAAGTTAGACCTATTGGATCTTCTTGGATGATAGTTATTTGATCTTGCTGTAATTTCCAGAAACTTTGCGCTCAGTGCCCGAATTATTAAAAATCATCAGAACGTGATAAAATACTGATTCCAATTGCTTCTGATCAATAAACAAATT
>NW_021286832.1:5887-14593 GCF_002162155.2 Triticum dicoccoides
CCCAAGATAATCTAAGGACACCAAAAAGTCAAAGCTTGGGGATGCCCCGGAAGGCATCCCCTCTTTCGTCTACTTCCATCGGTAATTTACTTGGAGCTATATTTTTATTCACCACATGATATGTGTTTTGCTTGGAGCGTCTTGTATTATTTGTGTCTTTGTTTTTTAGTGTGCCACAATCATCCTTGCTGTACACACCTTTTGAGAGAACCATACATGAATTGGAATTTGATAGAATACTCTATGTGCTTCACTTATATCTTTTGAGCTATGTAGTTTTGCTCTATGTGCTTCACTTATATCTTTTGAGCGTTATAATTTTGCTCTATGTGCTTAACTTAGATCTTTTAGAGCATGGTGGTGGTTTGTTTTAAAGAAACTATTGATCTCTCATGCTTCACTTAGATTATTTTGAGAGTCTTAATACCATGGTAATTTGCTTAATAATAATATGCTTGGTATTCAAGATTTGTGAAACTATCTTTTGAGTGCGTTGAATACTAAGAAAAGATTGATGCTTGATAATTCTTTTGAGATATAAAGATGGTGATATTAGAGTCATACTAGTTGAGTAGTTGTGAATTTGAGAAATTCTTGTGTTAAAGTTTGTGATTCCCGTAGCATGCACGTATGGTGAACCGTTATGTGATGAAGTCGGAGCATGATTTATTTATTGATTGTCTTCCTTATGAGTGGCGGTCGGGGACGAGCGATGGTCTTCTCCTACCAATATATCCCCCTAGGAGCATGCACGTAATACTTTGCTTTGATCACTTCTAGATTTTTGCAATAAGTATATGAGTTTTTTATGACTAATGTTGAGTCCATGGATTATATGCACTTTTTCCCATCCTTCCACCATTGCTAGCCTCTCTAATACCGCGCACTTTTCGCCGGTATCATACACCCACCATATACCTTCCTCAAAACAGCCACCATACCTACCTATCATGGCATTTCCATAGCCATTCCAAGATATATTGCCATGCAACTTTCCACCGTTCCGTTTATTATGACACGCTCCATCATTGTCATATTGCTAGCATGATCATGTAGTTGACATCGTATTTGTGGCAAAGCCACCGTTCATAATTCTTTCATACATGTCACTCTTGATTCATTGCATATCCCGGTACACCGCCGGAGGCATTCATATAGAGTCATATTTGTTCTAAGTATCGAGTTGTAATTGTTGAGTTGTAAGAAAAAAAATAAAAGTGTGATGATCATCAATTTTTAGAGCATTGTCCCAAGTGACGAAAGAATGATGGAGACTATGATTCCCCCATAAGTCGGGATGAGACTCCGGACGAAAAATAAAAAAAGAGAAAAGAGGCCATAAAAAAAAGAGAAAAGGCCTAAATAAAAAATGAGAGAAAAAGAGAGAAGGGACAATGTTGCTATCCTTTTACCACACTTGTGCTTCAAAGTAGCACCATGATCTTCATGATAGAGAGTCTCTCATTTTGTCACTTTCATATACTAGTGGGAATTTTTCATTATAGAACTTGGCTTGTATATTCCAATGATGGGCTTCCTCAAAATTGCCCTAGGTCTTCTTGAGCAAGCGAGTTGGATGCACACCCACTTAGTTCTTTTGATGAGCTTTCATATACTTATAGCTCTAGTGCATCCGTTGCATGGCAATTCCTACTCACTCACATTGATATCTATTGATGGGCATCTCCATAGCCCGTTGATAGGCCTAGTTGATGTGAGACTATCTTCCCCTCTTTTTTCTCCACAACCACCACTCTATTCCACATATAAGTGCTATATCCATGGCTCACGCTCATGTATTGCGTGAAGATCGAAAAAGTTTTGAAAATGTTAAAGTATGAAACAATTGCTTGGCTTGTCATCGGGGTTGTGCATGATTTAAATACTTTGTGTGGTGAACATAGAGCATAGCCAGACTATATGATTTTATAGGGATAACTTTCTTTCGCCATGTTATTTTGAGAAGACATAATTGCTATGTTAGTATGCTTGAAGTATTATTTTTTTATGTCAATATGAACTTTTGTCTTGAATCTTTCTAATCTGAATATTCATACCACAATTAAGAAGATTTGCATTGAAATTATGCCAAGTAGCACTCCGCATCAAAAATTCTCTTTTTATCATTTACCTACTTGAGGACGAGCAGGAACTAAGCTTGGGGATGCTTGATATGTCTCCAACGTATCTATAATTTTTGATTGCTCCATGCTATATTATCTACTTTTTTGGACTATATTGGGCTTCATTTTCCACTTTTATATTATTTTTGGGACTAACCTATTAATCGGAGGCCCAGCCCAGAATTGCTGTTTTTTTGCCTATTTCAGTGTTTCGAAGAAACGGAATATCAAACGGAGTCCAAACGGAATGAAACCTTCGGGAACGTGATTTTCTCACCGAATATGACCCAGGAGACTTGGACCCTATGCCAAGGAAGCTTCGAGGTGGGCACGAGGTAGGGGGGCACGCCCTACACCCCCAGGCGCGTCCCCCACCCTCGTGGGCCCACCAAAGCTCCACCGACGTACTTATTCCTCCTATATATACCTACGTGCCCCCAAACGATCAGATACGGAGCCAAAAACCTAATTCCACCGTCGCAACTTTCTGTATCCACGAGATCCCATCTTGGGGCCTGTTCCGGAGCTCCGCCGGAGAGGGCCGTCATCACGGAGGGCTTCTACATCATCATAGCCTCTCCGATGAAGTGTGAGTAGTTTACCTCAGACCTTCGGGTCTATAGTTATTATCTAGATGGCTTCTTCTCTCTTTTTGGATCTCAATACAATGTTCTCCCCCTCTCTTGTGGAGATCTATTCGATGTAATCTTGTTTTTGCGGTGTGTTTGTTGAGACCGATGAATTGTGGGTTTATGATCAAGTCTATCTATGAATAATATTTGAATCTTCTCTGAATTCTTTTATGTATGATTGGTTATCTTTGCAAGTCTCTTCGAATTATCTGTTTGGTTTGGCCAACTAGATTGGTAGTTCTTGCCAAGGGAGAAGTGCTTAGCTTTGGGTTCGATCTTGCGGTGTCCTTTCCCAGTGACAGAAGGGGCAGCAAGGCACGTATTGTATCGTTTCCATCGAGGATAACAAGATGGGGTTTATTTCATATTGCATGAATTTATCTCTCTACATCATGTCATCTTGCTTAAGGCGTTACTCTGTTTTTAACTTAATACTCTAGATGCATGCTGGATAGCGGTCGATGAGTGGAGTAATAGTAATAGATGCAGGCAGGAGTCGGTCTACTTGTCTCGGACGTGATGCCTATATACATGATCATACCTGGATATTCTCATAACTATGCTCAATTCTGTCAATTGCTCAACAGTAATTTGTTCACCCACCGTAGAATACTTATGCTCTCGAGAGAAGCCACTAGTGAAACCTATGGCCCCCGGGTCTATTCTCATCATATCAATCTCCATCACTTTAATCTTTCTTTGCTTTTTACTTTGCCTTTTACTTTTCACTTTGCATCTCTATATCAAAAATATTATCTATCATCTCTATCAGATCTCACTCCCGTAAGTGACCGTGAAGGGATTGACAACCCCTAATCGCGTTGGTTGCGTTGAGCTATTGTTTTTGTGTAGGTACGAGGGACTTGAGCGTGGCCTCCTACTGGATTGATACCTTGGTTCTCAAAAACTGAGGGAAATACTTACGCTACTCTGCTGCATCATCCTCTCCTCTTCGGGGAAATCCAACGCAAGCTCAAGAGGTAGCACCTACTACTACGTGCAGCCCACTGACGACGACCAGGAGTAGTTTAGGAGGATCCCAGGCAGGAGGCCTGCGCCTCTTTCGATCTGTATCCCAGTTTGTGCTAGCCTTTTTAAGGCAAACTTGTATAACTTATGTCTGTACTCAGATATTGTTGCTTCCGTTGACTCGTCTATGATCGAGCTCTTGTATTCAAGCCCTCGAGGCCCCTGGCTTGTAATGTGATGCTTGTATGACTTATTTTTATTTGTAGAGTTGTGTTGTGATATCTTCCCGTGAGTCCCTGATCTTGATCGTATACGTTTGCGTGTATGATTAGTGTACGATTGAATCGGGGGCGTCACAAGTTGGTATCAGAGCTGACTGCCTGTAGGAATCCTCCTTCCACACTCCTTGGCCGAAGTCGAGTCTAGACATTACAAAACTTTTTACTAACATGGTTGTGTGTCTTACGGGCCCACGTCGCCATTTGGGTGGTATTAGGATCTTTTACTCCTCGATCTTTACTCTGGGACTGTGATCTCTCTTCTATTCGGGTTAAATGATTTTGCTAACTCTAACTCTAGGTTCTCGTAACTAATTCCTCCCGGAGAGCCCCTTATTACAGATGATCGCCTGCTGCACCAGAAGATTTTGAAGATACTCTTCGATGTTATCCCGAGAACTTGTGCTCATTGTGTTTGCAATTCCCTTCCACCATCAACCCCTATAGAAAACTACATGCACTTGCCATTCTTACATTAGTCCCCAGTTGCTCTTGATATTACAAGATACCCTGAAATACTCGCTGTTGTTCTGGGAATACTTTGTGCCTACTGCCTTACAGTTCTTTGCCGTCTGAATACCCCTACGGATAATTTCTCGCACTTATTGAGTATCCACCCAATCCCAGTTGTTCTTGTGTTCCTCAAAAGACTTTGAAATACTATTTGATCTTTCGAAAATCCTCAACAGCATGTGGTTCTTGGAATTCTTGCATACTTGCTTCCGGTTAATTCCATTGGTCTAACAATTTACTTTAAAAACCTTTGTGATTGTAATTTTGATCCTTTCGATTCAACATGTGTGTGAATACACACAATTATCAGTTGTTCCCTAGAATTCATCCTTCTAGTTCAGACGTCATTTTAAACATGAGCTGGATCTCGACCAATTAAATTTTGCCATCGATTGTACCACTAAGGCTATTCAACTTATCCATCCCTAATCAGAGCATTGCTTCTGATCCCTTGTCTTGGAATTGATAATTCCTTTGCATTTGAACTTTGAGTTAGTCAGTTGTTTCTATAAATTGATCTCCTTGCATTTCTTCTTCCTCTGGTTGAGTACCGATGCTCTCATCAGATCCCTTGTGCACCACCTCATCCTTTGTTGGATTTTATCCGACAGCGTCCTTCATACTCTATACGCTTGTGAGCCTTTCCTCGTTCACATAATGCCTTTGGTAAATTGTATCCTCTGCTTTCTCCAGCATGCTCTACTATCGAGCTTGTGTTATTTATTCCTGAAATTGTGGTATATGCTCCTAAGATGCCTCGATGGGTTGAACCTATGCCTTCCCCAAACCGTATGAACCCGAAAGTTTTCGCGAGTCATACTCTTCTGTTGTTTCGCCAGATAAAATTTCTACACTACAACCTGATCAAAAGATAGAAGTAAAATGAAAGGTTATGCATTGAAGACGTGGGAGTCGACCTTGAGCCTTTGCGTTCATGCCCATGGACCCGATGTGGAACTTATCATCGAAGCTTCTTGTAAATGATAATAATCCCCTTGTTATAAGTTCGTCCTGTATCTATGTTTGGTCCTTTGCAATCATGGTTCCGACCATATTTTCTCTTTAATACCATTTCTCGGACAAGTTGAAGTACTTGTCTTGTGTAGATCATTGCACCTGTCCAACCTTTACTTTGATCTACCATCGAGTATTACACTATGATATCTGGATAATGTCATGGAACTGCATAACTTCTTATGGGTTCTTCATTAACTGTTATTTCTCACCGATTCCAATTTTTCTGGGTTCTGGGTTATCGTCAACCGAGAACACCGATATGTGAACCAATTCCACATTTCGGTTCGATAACCCTAATTAATTTACGTTGCTTATGAGTTTAATAATCCTTCAAGTCATTCCTAGCCTAATCGGCTATACCATTATTGGGCTAAATTTTTTTAACTATGCTACCTGGTCCTTCTTTACGGAGCACAAATTTCGACAGTGAGCTAAGATTACGTTGATTTTTCCTCATAATATCATTTCGCCTTGAACCGCAAGCTTGATTTCGAGTTTGTGTCATAACCATGGTTCCAATAACCTTCTGCTTCATCATTCCTTTGACTTGTAGTCATCACCGATCGATTACATCTTCAAATCTCTCGACAAAGGTGTCATGATCATCATCAACATTCTGACCTCTTCCAATATAACTATTGAATTCTTGATGAGAAATACCACCCTTGCTCCTCGATGATCCGTGTTATCTTCGGCAACATTATTGCCTCCCCTCCGGCACAAACTTGATCATGTTATGGAGCTCCTTGCTATCCAGCTTATGTTATGTTCTACCTTGGGTACCACTGTCTTTTATGTCAAGAATGTCGCGAGAATTTCACCACCTCTTAAGAAATTCTTGATATAGTAATACTTATCGCCATCTCCATTCATTTCTTGGTCCCCGTGTTGTTTCTAACCGAAATACCGACAAATGGTCTTAGATGTGTAAATTCTAAACTTCTAGCAACCCTATTGCTTTGAAGTTATTGGTCTATAGTTTCATTCTACGTCTATGGCTTATTGAATCATCATTTGAACATTGATCGTGCTACCTAGCCCATATTTTGGGTGCACATTTCAACCAATGTTTAACTGTGTATGTTTTCCTCGAGCATACATCATTAAGTCATTTGATCTAGCTAATGTTATCTCCTTGTTCACATAGTTGTGGAAATCCATCTTTTGGAAATCTCAATGGATTGTCGCTGAGTCAATCAGTCACCTCCTCACCTCTCCTTGATTTAGTGATGAACCCTTGTTCGGAACTCGCTTCCATAGTTCATTTCCCGAGAATCATATAATGTCATCTCGTCAATTGTGTTGCACCTCTTCTTCTCAATCCTGAGTCTGAGGTGTCCTGACACCAATCAGATGTGAAACAGATATGCTGGTTGGAACATTTTCCAAAAGTCATAGCATTGATCTTTATATACCTCGGTAATGTGATGTCATGCCTAGCACACCTGACCGTAGGACCTATTGTTATAATTTTCCTTTTAGCAATACTAACCATTCTTCCATGAGGAAATTGTAAGACTTATTCTATAAGTTGTTCTTGATGAATCCTTTGTATATCCAAGTCCGACCTTTGCTTGAAGACCATGTCAATGCTATCTCAAAGCATGTCTGTGGTACTCCAATTTTCAATAAGAGCATTGAAAGCGCAATGCTAAATGTTTCTCGCTCAATTATCCAAACACCATTGTATGGATAATGTCTTGAAATTTCTCTCACCTTACCTAAAGAGTTTTCTACATTATATCATGTCCTAGATATCATGCTCTGTTTGTCCTTGGGAAGGATATACCCCTGAAATTTGTGTTTAAACACATTTTCCTTTTCATTGTTTGGTTTAACCTTTCTTGTGATCTATATAATCTAAGCAGTAATATTCTCCTGCTTATGTAAACACCTCAATGTACAATTCTGCCAGCAAGACCCTGATACTATTGTTAATGACATTCCGGTAGCCACCGATGGACGAGAACCTTGCCTACTAGTCCGCCTCGTTCATCGAGCAGGAAAATGGTTCTCTTCGTCCCTCACCCTTGGTACCGACGTTGTTTCCGACATAATCGATAGGCTACCCTCTGATAGGCCTTGCTTGCATGATCACGCAAGACGTCTTCGCCCTTCCTACTTTTAACCCACATGGTGGGCCCATAACCCACAGTTCCACAGGATCAAAACCTGACTCTCCTGTACACCCTGTTGCCAAAGTTATTCCTAGAGCTTGACTTCGTATGTAGTTCACGGGCCACCTGCCTTGTGATCTATTCTGGTAACAGACGCAATACTCAATCTTGTTGCTCTGGACCCCTTTCGCCCGTTGTTTGTAACATCGAACGATTGCCTGCCCGCTCGTAACTTCCCATGATACCTCCTTACATTGCTCTTGATATTTTCTTAATTCAATTCGAGAGTTACTTTCCACCACCTTTCTCGATGTTATCGACCAGATAGTCGACCTTGCAGAGGTCTGTTCTCCCGGAATGCCCACCCTTTATTCTTTCATAAGTACGATGGAGTTCCCGAAGAAAGGATGCCGACTTCATCATGATGACCTGAAGCAGAGAAATGAAGACATCAATGTATTGGACCGGCCTCTTCGAGAAGAGCAAGCCAGAATGAGAAGACCCGCTAGATTCGTTACCAAACCTTTCCCCCTTTCACTACCTCTTAAATCTCGGGACGAGATTTCTTGTAGTGGAGGAGATTTGTGACGCCCGGGTAATTAAGCTACAGTAATCCCACGCTAATGATGCCACGTCACCACGGTTACTGTTGTTAACCTCGCGATGATTCGAAACCGTTTCAAAATTCAAATTCAAATTTATGTCAACTGTAAAAGTTTCAAACATCAAAACTAAAATGTTCGGAGTGTGCCAAATAATGCCTAGTTATTTAAGGTGAAGGTACCACATTTTTACAAATGCATAAATATTTTAAATTGAATTAAAATAGAAATAGGAAAATAATAAAAGAAAAGGAAAAAAACAAAACTAACAAAAAAGGGAAATAGAAACCCCCTGCCCCCTGGGCTTCGGCCCAGCAGGCCACAGGCCCAATCGAGACGGCCCACCCCAAGCCCCCTGCTTAACCCCTTCCCCCAACCCGAACCCTAGCGCTACTCCCACGTTCCCCACTCTCCCCCTCACGATCTGGATAGGGATCAACCCCAATCCCGTCGCC
>NW_021286832.1:14621-19402 GCF_002162155.2 Triticum dicoccoides
CCCCCATGTTCGCCTCCTCTCCCCCCCCCCCACGATTTGGATCGGGGGGCAACTACTCCAGCGCCCAGCGCTCACCGCCGTCGCCGGACCTCACCGTCGCCCGAAGCCTGTTGGAAATATGCCCTAGAGGCAATAATAAATTAGTTATTATTATATTTCATTGTTCATGATAATCGTTTATTATCCATGCTAGAATTGTATTGATAGGAAACTCAGATACATGTGTGGATACATAGACAACACGATGTCCCTAGTAAGCCTCTAGTTGACTAGCTCGTTGATCAATAGATGGTTACGGTTTCCTGACCATGGACATTGGATGTCATTGATAACGGGATCACATCATTAGGAGAATGATGTGATGGACAAAGATCCAATCCTAAGCCTAGCACAAGATCATGTAGTTCGTATGCTAAAGCTTTTCTAATGTCAAGTATCATTTTCTTAGACCATGAGATTGTGCAACTCCCGGATACCGTAGGAGTGCTTTGGGTGTGCCAAACGTCACAACGTAACTGGGTGGATATAAAGGTACACTACAGGTATCTCCGAAAGTGTCTGTTGGGTTGGCACGAATCGAGACTGGGATTTGTCACTCCGTGTAAATGGAGAGGTATCTCTGGGCCCACTCGGTAGGACATCATCATAATGTGCACAATGTGATCAAGGAGTTGATCACGGGATGATGTGTTACGAAATGAGTAAAGAGACTTGCCGGTAACGAGATTGAACAAGGTATCGGGATACCGACGATCGAATCTCGGGCAAGTATCGTACCGCTAGACAAAGGGAATTGTATACGGGATTGATTAAGTCCTTGACATCGTGGTTCATCCGATGAGATCATCGTGGAACATGTGGGAACCAACATGGGTATCCAGATCCCGCTGTTGGTTATTGACCGGAGAGTCATCTCGGTCATGTCTGCATGTCTCCCGAACCCGTAGGGTCTACACACTTAAGGTTCGGTGACGCTAGGGTTATAGATATATTAGTATGCGGTAACCCGAAAGTTGTTCGGAGTCCCGGATGAGATCCCGGACGTCACGAGGAGTTCCGGAATGGTCCAGAGGTAAAGAAGTGCTATTTCGGCTATCGGGACAAGTTTCGGGGTCACCGGTATTGTACCGGGACCACCGGAAGGGTCCCGGGGGTCCACCGGGTGGGGCCACCTGCCCCTGGGGGCCACATGGGCTGTAGGGGGTGCGCCTTTGCCTGTATGGGCCAAGGGAACCAGCCCCAAGAGGCCCATGCGCCAAGAGATAAGGGAAAGGAAGAGTCCTAAAAGGGGAAGGCACCTCCGAGGTGCCTTGGGGAGGATGGACTCCTCCCTGGCCGCACCCTTCCTTGGAGGAAGGGACAAGGCTGCGCCCCCCCCCTCTCCCTTGGCCCTATATATAGTGGGGGAAGAGAGGGCAGCAACACCTAAGCCCTGGAGCCTCCCTCTCCCTCCTCCCGCAGCGCTTGGCGAAGCCCTGTTGGAATCCCGCTACTTCCACCACCACGCCGTCGTGCTGCTGGATCTCCATCAACCTCTCCTCCCCCCTTGCTGGATCAAGAAGGAGGAGACGTCGCTGCTCCGTACGTGTGTTGAACGCGGAGGTGCCGTCCGTTCGGCGCTAGGATCATCGGTGATTTGGATCATGACGAGTACGACTCCATCAACCCCGTTCTCTTGAACGCTTCCGCGCGCGATCTACAAGGGTATGTAGATCCACTCCTCCCTCATTGCTAGATGACTCCATAGATAGATCTTGGTGACACGTAGGAAAATTTTGAATTTATGCTACGTTCCCCAACAGTGGTACCTAAGCCCTAGCTATTTAATTTCGAATTAATAATGATTCAGAATATTGCTAAAAACTTGGAAAATCATAATAAATAAACCGTAGCTCGAATGGAAAAACTTTGTACATGAAAGTTGCTCAGAACGACGAGACGAATCCGGATACGCAGCTTGTTCGTGCGCCACGCATCCCTAGCATAGCGAACACGCAACTTTCCCCCCTTCGGTTCATCTGTCCGAAAACGCGAAACACCGGAGATATTTTCCTGAATGTTGCCCCCCTTCACCGGTATCACCTCATACCGCGTTAGTGCACCCCTAGCACCGCTACTTGTCATGTCATGCATCGCTATGCATCTGTTTGCTTAATATTTATTGTTTTTCCCCCTCTTCTCTCGCTAGACACCGAGACCGACGCCGCTGCTACCCAGTACGACTACGGTGTTGACGACCCCTCTCTCTTGCCAGAGCAACTAGGCAAGCCCCCCCCCCCTGATCACCAGATATCGCCTACTCTTCTCTATACTGCTTGCATTAGAGTAGTGTAGCATGTTACTGCTTTCCATTAATCCTATTCTGATGCATAGCATGTCCTTGCTACTACTGTTGTTACCTTTACCTGCAATCCTAATGCTTAGTATAGGATGCTAGTTTATCATCAGTGGCCCTACATTCTTGTCCATCTGCCATGCTATACTATCGGGCCGTGATCACTCCGGAGGTGATCACGGGTATATACTTATACATATATACATGCTATACAGGTGGTGACTAAAGTCGGGTCGGCTCGTTGAGTACCCGCAAGTGATTCTGATGTGGGGGCTGAAGGGCAGGTGGCTCCATCCAAGTAGTGGTGGGCCTGAGTTCCCGACGGCCCCCGACTGTTACTTTGAGGCGGAGCGACACGGCAGGTTGAGACCACCTAGGAGAGAGGTGGGCCTGGCCCTGGTCGGCGTTCGCGGATACTTCAATTAACATGCTTAACGAGATCTTGGTATTTGATCTGAGTCTGGCCACTGGCCTATACGCACTAACCAACTACGGGGGAACAGTTATGGGCACTCGACGTCGTGGTATCAGCCGAAGCCTTCGTGACGTCAGTGACTGAGCGACGCGCGCCGGGTTGGACCACGTAACGCAACTTCCTTTGTAATGGAGGTTGCTAGGTCTGCTCATCGGTCGCGTTCGCAACGTGCAGGTGTGCAATGGGCGATGGGCCCAGACCCCTGCGCCATAGGATTTAGACCAGCGTGCTGACCTCTCTGTTGTGCCTAGGTAGGCCTGCGACGTGTTGATCTTCCGAGGCCGGGCATGACCCAAGAAAGTGTGTCCGGACAAAGGGGGATCGAGCGTGTTGGGAAATGTGGTGCACCCCTGCAGGGAAGTTAAACTATTCGAATAGCCGTGATCTTAGGTAACAGAACGACTTGGAGTTGTACCTTGACCTTATGACAACTAGAACCGGATACTTAATAAAATACACCCTTCCAAGTGCCAGATACAACCGGTGATCGCTCTCTCACAGGGCGACGAGGGGAGGATCATCGGTTAGGATTATGCTACGCGATGCTACTTGGTGAACTTACCCTCTGCTCTCTTCTACATGCTGCAAGATGGAGGTGGCCAGAAGCGTAGTCTTCGATAGGACTAGATATCCCCTTCTTATTCCGGCATTCTGCAGTTCAGTCCACATATGATACCCTTATTCCATTTGATACCAATGCATACATTTGTAGTGTAGCTCCTTGCTTGCGAGTACTTTGGATAAGTACTCACGGTTGCTTTGCTCCCTCTTTTCCCCATTTCTATACCCAATTGTTGTGACCAGATGATGGAGCCCAGGAGTCAGACGCCACTGTCGATGACGACTACTACTACTCGGGAGGTGCCTACTACTACGTGCAGCCCGCTGACGGCGACCAGGAGTAGTTTAGGAGGATCCCAGGCAGGAGGCATGCGCCTTTTTCGATCTGTATACCAGTTTGTGCTAGCCTTCTTCAGGCAAACTTGTATAACTTATGTCTGTACTCAGATATTATTGCTTCCGCTGACTCGTCTATGATCGAGCTCTTGTATTCGAGCCCTCGAGGCCACTGGCTTGTAATGTGATGCTTGTATGACTTATTTTTATTTGTAGAGTTGTGTTGTGATATCTTCCCGTGAGTCCCTGATCTTGATCGTACACGTTTGCGTGTATGATTAATGTACGATTGAATCGGGGGCGTCACAGAATGATGGCCAGGAAAGAAACGGTGTACACCCCGGTGCAGAAGTTCCTCAGCACCACATCCTTCAGTTTTGAAAACTCTATTATGAGCCAGCTGGTCATCGCTCATCAGAGAATTGGGGAAAAGCGTGAGAAGGAGAAGTGGGCCGGAGCAGGAGAAGGAGAAGCGGGGCGAGGTAGGAGAAGGAGAAGCGGGGCAAGGCAAGGCTAATAATGAACCTCCGATGATCCTAAACGAGGCACTAACCTCTGAATTGATGATTGATAGGTCCCCAACGTATCTACTTTTCCAAACACTTTTGCCCTTGTTTTGGACTCTAACTTGCATGATTTGAATGGAACTAACCCGGACGGACGCTGTTTTCAGCAGAATTGCCATGGTGTTATTTTTGTGCAGAAATAAAAATTCTCGGAATGACCTGAAACTTTACGGAGAATATTTTTGGAATATATAAAAAATACTGGCGAAAGAATTAACACCAGGGGGGCATCACCTCGGGCTTCAGATCCTCTGAAATCTGTAGGAATAGGGAGACTTTCCTATGTTTCACTATTCACAATTCCTTTGATCCGAACACATCAAAGATGAAAAACCCTGTGGAATTCCTACCTTCAAAGTTTCCTTTAAATTTCCTGTGAACCGAACAGAGCCTTACATTCAAGATGACCCCAAGGGACCATAAATCTGCTCATAAGTACTGGAGCCATACATAATGGTGTTCCTGGATGAGAGAAACATGCTTAATGAACCGGTCCAAGTAGATGACT
>NW_021286833.1:0-1190 GCF_002162155.2 Triticum dicoccoides
CGGTGAAGGTGGCCCGTCCTGAGCATGGATCGTACTCGGTGCCGGCTGGCTCGCACCCTTCTTAGTCTTTCTTTTGCGTGCCTTCTTCTTCTCCTGTAATGGGACCGAGTTCTGCTCACAGACCGCCTTCTTGAGTGTGTTGGGGCTGATAATATTTCGCACCTCGCCTATCTGAGGCTCGGTGAAGTCGGCAGCTGGAGGCGTCTCCTGAGAGCTGAACGCCAGACGGCGCCTGTTGCAACTTGGCTTCTCCGCGGTACGAGCTAGATCGCACACGTCTTTTGTTGGGTTTGGTTCTTGAGAAGGAGGCCCCATGAAGTCGCCATCGTACCCATGCTCGGCAAAGTACTGATCGACGTTGCCAAATGTATCATCGTCGTCGTCGTCGTCGTTCTGATCCTGTGCCATATGCATGTTTGGATCCAGTGGCATAGGGATGTCCGGCACCGCTACGGCGGTCTTGCCATGGGGCCGACTTGGCGCCGGCATGACTGGCGGTGTTGTCTTTGGGGTGGTGTCCCCCGCCCCCAAACGAATCTGGCTCTTCGGCCAAAGCAGGGACCAGCTCAGGCAGGCGCTGAGGGTCATCACGTCTTCATCGTCGGCCCCGACGGGTCGAATCGGAGGTAACAAGTCGTCGCAGCCTGGCAGCACCCGAACCAGTTGAACCCTAAACAAGTTGGGTGGCATCTGGGTACCGTGGAACAAGGGGTTGCCCGGTTGAACGATTTTGCCCTTGGCGACATCGACCAACTCATTGTTCACGAAGTGGAGGAGAGTGCACGGAATGTCGGCGGCGCCCTGCGAAAACATGTAGGGCGTCAGGGATGCCCAGTCAAAGGCAAGGAGATGAAGTCCTCGGCCGAGAGAGGCTTAATTAGTTACCGTGATGATGGCGTCGAGCTCGGCTAATGTCGAGGCACCGCCAACGGCGGGCGTGCAGTTGACGGAGGGGCCGCTTGCTGAAGAGGTGCCGGCCGGCGTACACCCGGGTGCATTAAGCTCCCGTGCCGGCGTCGGAGACACCAATGCCGCCTCCGCCGGAGGCACCAATGGCCCCGCCATCGCATTATGCGAGTTGCTGGCCGTGAAGCTAGGAATCGGGGGCGGCCCCTGTTGGCCGCCCGCAATCCACGCACTCAACCCCGAGATCAAGGTAGGCACAAGGGCGGTGATCGTCGCTCCGAGTC
>NW_021286834.1:0-1102 GCF_002162155.2 Triticum dicoccoides
GGATGCCCTCCCTCCCCTCCACTATATATAGGGGCAGGGGAGAAGGGGGAGGCGCAGCCTTGCCCCCTACTCCAAGAAAGGGGTGCGGCTAAGGAGGGGGGAGGAGTCCATCCTCCCCAAGGCACCTCGGAGGTGCCTTCCCCCTTTAGGACTCTCCCCTTTTTCCTTTATCTCGGCGCATGGGCCTCTAGGGGCTGGTGCCCTTGGCCCATGTAGGCCAAGGCGCACCCCCTACAGCCCATGTGGCCCCCCGGGGCAGGTGGCCCCACCCGGTGGGCCCCCGGGACCCTTCCGGTGGTCCCGGTACAATACCGATGACCCCGAAACTTGTCCCGATGGCCGAAACAGGACTTCCTATATATAAATCTTTACCTCCGGACCATTCCGGAACTCCTCGTGACGTCCGGGATCTCATCCGGGACTCCAAACAACATTCGGTAACCACATACAAGCTTCCTTTATAACCCTAGCGTCATCGAACCTTAAGTGTGTAGACCCTACGGGTTCGGGAGACATGCAGGCATGACCGAGACGTTCTCCGGTCAATAACCAACAGCGGGATCTGGATACCCATGTTGGCTCCCACATGTTCCACGATGATCTCATCGGATGAACCACGATGTCCAGGACTCAATCGATCCCGTATTCAATTCCCTTTGTCTATCGGTATGTTACTTGCCCGAGACTCGATCGTCGGTATCCAATACCTTGTTCAATCTCGTTACCGGCAAGTCACTTTACTCGTTCCGTAACACATCATCCCGTGATCAACTCCTTGGTCACATTGCGCATATGATGATGTCCTACCGAGTGGGCCCAGAGATACCTCTCCGTTTACACGGAGTGACAAATCCCAGTCTCGATCCGCATAAAACAATAGATACTTTCGGAGATACCTGTAGTGCACCTTTATAGTCACCCAGTTACGTTGTGACATTTGATACACCCAAAGCACTCCTACGGTATCCAGGAGTTACACGATCTCATGGTCAAAGGAAGAGATACTTGACATTGGCAAAGCTCTAGCAAACGAACTACACGATCTTTGTGCTATGCTTAGGATTGGGTCTTGTCCATCACATCATTCTCCTAATGATGTGAT
>NW_021286835.1:0-833 GCF_002162155.2 Triticum dicoccoides
CCCTGAGCGATTTCCATGATTGACGAACCCCGTGGTGCGTTTATGTATAGTTGATCAATAACCCTAGGTTTTACCGATTCAGGGCTCTTTCATGGACTATAACTCACCATTTTGTAGTCCCCAAGCGATTTCCATGCTTGTCGAACCCCAAGATGTGCTTACGTGCTGGTCGTCAAGACTCGCAGATTGGGCCGATTCTGGCCCGTTTCTTGGACTATTACTCAGTTTTGGGGTCCCGAAGTGATTTCCATGATCGACGAACACCGGGGCGCGTTTACGTGTCGGTCATCAACACTCACAGTTTTGGCCGATTCTGGTACGTTTTGTGCACTGTTACTCACCGTTTTGGGGTCCCGGAGCGATTACCATGATTGACGATTCCTGGTGTGCGTTTACGTGCCCGTCGTCAACCCTCACAGTTTTGGCCAATTCTGACCCGTTTCATGGACTATTACTCACCATTTTGCGATCCCAAAGCTATTTCCTTAGTTTATTGAACCCTAAGGTGCGCTACATGTCGCTCATCAACAGTCATAGTTTTGGCCGATTCAGGCCCGTTTTGTGGACTATTACTCACTTTTTTGGGGTCCCAGAGTGATTTCAATGATTAACAAACCCCGGGGTGCGTTTACGTGTCAGACATCAACACTCGCGGTTTTTGACGATTCTGGCCCGTTTCATGGACTATTACTCACCGTTTTGCGGTCACGAAGCGATTTCCATAGTTGTTGAACCCCAAGGTGCGCTTACGTGTCGGTCATCAACTCTCATAGTATTTGCTAATTCTGGCCCGTTTCGTGGACTATTACTGACTGTTTTGGGGTCCCGGAGTG
>NW_021286836.1:0-1027 GCF_002162155.2 Triticum dicoccoides
GGCTCCGGTGCAGTAATTTGGACCACCAGAGGCTCCGGTGCAGTAATTTCGATCGTCGGTGCATCTGCACCAGCCGGTGGGGCCTCCGTGGAAGCCACGCTGCTTCTCCGCTGCTGGCTTCCGAGATCCGCTGGATGATCTTCATGCTGCACCCGAGCTGCATCTCTTTCGGCTACTAGTACACTCATGGTTTTCTTCATCACATCCATTTCCGATGCCAACCGCGCCACAACATCTGCTTCCCGATCCATCTTTCTCTTACGGCTTCTGTAACCGTACGGGTCATCGTTCTGGGGGAACCCTATTTTCCACGGAATGTGCCCCATGCCTCGTACACGTCCTCCGTGTTCAGGATTCCCGAGGGCTTTTGTCAGCGCGTCGTTCTCTCTGTTGAACTTGATCTTCCCCTGTTGAGCATCCGTCATTGCGTTAATAAGGGCTTGGGTGGGTTTAATTAATTTGCCCCGGTAAACACACTCCCCTGTCTCCGGGTTCAGCGTTCCCCCATGCCCGTACCACCAGCTTTTGGCCCTTGGGTCCCATCCCTCCGTACCTGGACGGATTCCTCGCGCCGCCAGCTCGTTCTCCATCTTCTCCATCCTAGGCACCCAAATGCGATACCCTCCTGGCCCCATAACATGATTGTACTCCTTCTTAGCCGCATTTTCCTTATTTTTTTTCGATATTTGAATGAACTGCTCCGATTTCTTTTGCTTCACAAATTCTGGCCAATCATGTTTCAGTTTCTCATATTGTCCTTTGAAATCCGGAGTCTTGTTCTGCTTGACAAAGTCATGGGCTAGATTTTGCTTGAATTTCCGGAATGCGTCGGCCATCTTATGAAGAGCGAACTGTTTGACTAGCCTCCTCCTCTCCTTGTTTTCCTCAATCTTGTTACCCTCCTCATCGAATTTGTTGTATTCCGGAGGTAGAACGAAATGTTCCATAAGCTTCTTGAAGCAATCTTTTTTTGTTCTCTTATCGACAAAAGTGAAACCATCAATTCGTGCCTTCTTTGGCTCATTCC
>NW_021286837.1:0-956 GCF_002162155.2 Triticum dicoccoides
GAGCAGTTCATTCAAATATCGAAAAAAAATAAGGAAAATGCGGCTAAGAAGGAGTACAATCATGTTATGGGGCCAGGAGGGTATCGCCTTTGGGAGCCTAGGTGGGAGAAGATGGAGAACGAGCTGAGGGCGCGAGGAATCCGTCCAGGTACGGAGGGATGGGACCCAAGGGCCAAAAGCTGGTGGTACGGGCATGGGGGAACGCTGAACCCGGAGACAGGGGAGTGTGTTTACCGGGGCAAATTAATTAAACCCACCCAAGCCCTTATTAACGCAATGAGGGATGCTCAACAGGGGAAGATCAAGTTCAACAGAGAGAACGACGCGCTGACAAAAGCCCTCGGGAATCCTGAACACGGAGGACGTGTACGAGGCATGGGGCACATTCCGTGGAAAATAGGGTTCCCCCAGAACGATGACCCGTACGGTTACAGAAGCCGTAAGAGAAAGATGGATCGGGAAGCAGATGTTGAGGCGCGGTTGGCATCGGAAATGGATGTGATGAAGAAAACCATGAGTGTACTAGTAGCCGAAAGAGATGCAACTCGGGTGCAGCATGAAGATCATCCAGCGGATCTCGGAAGCCAGCAGCGGAGAAGCAGCGTGGCTTCCACGGAGGCCCCACCGGCTGGTGCAGATGCACCGACGATCGAAATTACTGCACCGGAGCCTCTGGTGGTCCAAATTACTGCACCGGAGCCTCTGGTGGTCGAAATTACTTCACCGGAGCATCCTCGCTACCCCGTGGACGATATAAAGGAGATGAAAGAATGTCATCTGTATTATCCTATCGGGAACATGTCCATGAAGGTAGCCATCGGCAGTGCTTTACCATGTTTACCTGGAGCACTCCACCACAACAACCCCATTCAAGATGGCTATGCTCGTGTCACGGTGGAGGACATAGTCCAAGGGTTTGAGGACCTGGAGATTGACATTGCTACACCTGAAGGGGA
>NW_021286838.1:0-5955 GCF_002162155.2 Triticum dicoccoides
GGGGGAGGCTTCTGTGATTACTTAATGCTATGCCTGATCATCTTCTTAAGAAAAATGAAATACTTGGTATCTTTTATAATGGACTAACCGATGCTTCCAAGGACTACTTGGATAGTTGTGTTGGTTGTGTTTTCAGGGAAAGAACAGTCGACCAAGCTGAATTACTATTGAATAATATGTTGACTAATGAAAATAATTGGACTCTTCCTGAGCCAATTCCTGAGGCAATTCCTGAACCAATTAAGCCAACTCCTGAGCCTATTCCTAAATCAACTCCGAAGAAGAGGGATGTTCTATTTCTCAGTCCTGAAGATATGCAAGAGGCAAAGAAATCAATGAAAGAAAAAGGTATTAAAGCTAAAGATGTTAAGAATTTACCACCTATTGAAGAAATACATGGTCTTAATATACCGCTTGTCTAAGAAACACATTGTCTTGATAACCCGACACGGGTAGTAAAGGTAAATTCTCTCTATATATATGATAAAGTTGAAATCCCGTCTACTAAATTTCATAGCCCATGCTTAGATGAATTTGATGACTTTATGGCTAGACAAGAAAGTTTTAATACTTATGTTGGTAGAGAATTAAAGAATAATGCTTTCGAGATAGGATGCTTGAGTGATTATATGGCTAGAGTTAAAGGTGAACTTAAACTCATTAGCAAATATGCTTCTATGGTTGCCACTCAAGCTGAGCAAGTACTTAAAGCTCAAAATGATTTGCTTGACGAATTAAATAATAAACATGACTTTGCTGTTAGAGTGGCTACTAGAACTGGTAGAATGACTCAGGAACCTTTGTATCCCGATGGCCACCCTAAGAGAATCGAGCAACATTCTCAGAGAAATAATTTGGAGGCACCTAGTTCTTCCCAAAAGAAGAAAAAGAAAAACGATAGGACTTTGCATGCTTCTAGTGAACCTGTCGTAGACACACCTGAGAATCCCAATGATATTTCTGTTTCTGATGCTGAAACACAATCAGGTGATGAACATGAACCTAGTGATAATGTTAATGATAATGTTCATGTTGATGCTCAACCTAGCAAAGATAATGAAATGGAGATTGAACCTGCTGTTGATCTTGATAACCCACAATCAAAGAATCAATGTTATGATAAGAGAGATTTTGTTGCTAGGAAGCATGGTAGAGAAAGAGAACCATGGGTTCAGAAACCCATGCCCTTTCCTCCTAAACCATCCAAGACAAAGGATGATGAGTATTTTGAGCACTTTGCTGGAATGATTAGACCTATCTTCTTACGTATGTGCTTAACTGATATGCTCAAAGTAAATCCTTATGCTTAGTACATGAAGGATATCATTACAAATAAAAGATACCGAGAGCTGAAATTTCCACCATGCTTGCTAATTACACTTTTAAGGGTGGAATACCAAAGAAACTTGGAGATCCAGGGGTACCAACTATACCATGCTCCATTAAAAGAAATTATGTTAAAACTGCTTTATGTGATCTTGGAGCTGGTGTTAGTGTTATGCCTCTCTCTTTATATCGTAGACTTGAATTGAATAAGTTGACACCTACTGAAATATCTTTGCAAATGGCTGATAAATCAACTGCTATACCTGTCGGTATTTGTGAGGATGTGCCTGTTGTGGTTGCAAATGTCACTATTTCAACGGACTTTGTTATTCTTGATATTCCCGAGGACGATAGTATGTCGATTATCCTTGGTAGACCCTTTTTGAATACTGCAGGGGCCGTCATTGATTGCAACAAAGGCAATGTCACTTTTCATGTTAATGGTAATGAGCATACGGTACACTTTCCGAGGAAACAACCTCAAGTTCATAGCATCAATTCTATTGGAAAAGTTCCAACTATCATTATTGGAGGTTTTGAATTTCCTCTTCCAACTGTCAAGAAAAAGTATGATATTCTTATTGTTGGGGATGTTCATATCCCCGCTGAGGTAACCCAGTGTTATTCGAAATTTCTCCGGTTCCGTGTTATTCGAAATGAGTTTGTTAACAAGACTTGATCAACCTTGTTAGTGGATTCATTTTCATGATCATGAGATGGATGAAACTAGAAGGCACAACCTTCTGTACCCTCTTTTTACTTTCTGTTATTTAGAATAAATAAAGCAAAAATAGTATTATCTGTCTGTTTTCTGAATTATCCGTGTAATAAAAAATATCCCGAAAATAAAAGTGCTCCAAATGCCCTGCAAATTTAGTATGATTTTTTATAGAATATTTGAGGATTTTAGGCACTGAAAACACTGCAGGAGGGGTAAGCACCAGGCCACGAGGGTGGAGGGCGCGCCCACACCCCCTGGGCGCGCCCCCCTGTCTCGTGGGCCGACGGTGGCCCCCCTCCACTTATTCCTGCACCCACACACTCAATCTTCTTCCCAAAAAGATCCCCATCCAGCTCAAGCATGAGTTCTAGCTCATTTTGCTGCGATTTTCGATCTCCTTGCTCAAAGCTCCTGATGTAGGGCGGAACCCTAGGGGCCGATCTTTCACGTTTGGAGAGGATCCCTACGAGGAACACGAAGAATGCGCGGAAGAACACAAGGGAAATCACGGGGGGAAACAAGAGAAAACACTCAACCAACACGAATATGATCACGCATGTGCTAGATCCAAGAAACACAAAGAGATACACGGTCCAAATCCAACAAAGGACGATACAAGTGGCGGTAGCTCATCTCCGAGAGGAGGTCTTGAATCCACGAGGGATCTTCCCGAAAAGGGGTCTTGAATCCATGGTGGATTTTCTCCGAAGAGGCCGCGGTCTCTCACGAGGAGGAGATCCGTATGGATGAGCAAAGCTCTATCTCAAATGAGCTAATCCTTTGTTAAACCTCTCTAGGAGGAGGAGGAGGAGGATTATATATAGTCTAGGTCCACGAAGGGGTAAGTGGGAGAGGGGTACATGGGCCTCGTGCCCGATACACTGTGCGCAGATAGGCGTCGGACGTCTGGTGGGTTCCGGTCGTCCGTGGCTCGTGGGCGTCCGGACGTCCGGTAGTCTCTGGACTTCCGCTAATTTGGCTCGGGTGTGATGGTGCCGGTCGTCCGGTGGTGCATGGTCGTCCGGGGCCTGGGGGGTGTCGAACGTCTGGTACTTGCCGGTCGTCCAGCCGCTGTAGCTTCCGTCTGCTGGCCCTTCTGGCTGGCTGAGTGCCCAGGCGTCGGACGTCCGGCGTTGTCCGGTCGTCCGGTGGCTGAAGACTTCGAGCAGCTTCTTCCCTTCGTCCTTGTACTTGGCGTCCTCGCTAGCTCGTCCGTTGGATGTGGTGGCTCCGTGCCATTCCTCTAAGTACCTGATCATGCATAGCACACACGTTGGAGGTAGTAGCCATGTCGCACATGTAGAAAGTGAAGGTTCGGGGAGGAGCGAGTTCAGCTTGTGTCCATTGGCGTATGTTCGAGGTCTCATCATATGCCCTCTTGGGGTTTGGAGAGTAGTCGGAGCGTACATGGGGATGAACGTGGGATGCTCCGCATCATCTCCCCCCCCCCCCTTGGGAAAGATCCGACCTCGGATCATGATCCTCATCACCATGGAAACTGTAACATCCCAAATTTTCATTTTGGAATGTTATACATAGGTCATCCATGCATATCATATTTTATTGCATTTCCGCTCCGCAATCCTCGAAATCCTAAGCAACTCAAGGACCCTCGGAGAGAGTTGGGGATTTTCCGGTTTTCATATTTGATTCCTATCAAATAGTGAAACGAGGATTTTTGATTTTAATTATTTTTCTCTCCGAAAAATATTTCTTATAAAAATATATGAGAGGAGATAATATGACTTCTCCAAAACAATTGAAATATTGGAGGAAAAGTGTTAAAATCATTTGTTTGATTTTATTTGAGTTTATTTGGATTTTATTTGCAAGAGAAAAATTGCATGTTTTCAGAAATTGCATTTTAGGGCCAAGAAAATGTTCATCTCATTCTAAATATTTTATTTAGACGGTGAAAATTTGTTTTGGTATTTTTAGATTTTTATTTTATTTTCTAGGATTTTATTTCTGTCGGTGAAATTATTTAAAAAAAAAGAGTTCTGCCGACTGGGCCGAAACCCAGTCGGGCCGCCGGCCCAACCGCCCGCGCCGCCTCGAACTTGTTTCGCGGGATCCTCAGGTACGCCGAATTCTTCATCGCCGAGGCTCACCTCTTCTTCGGAGGGGGGCATGTAGTTTTATTCCTCCAAGTATCCGTCCGTCGCTTGTCCGGCCTGCTCGAAGGCAATCTGATCGAGATTGTATTCATCTTCGGCACCCTCCGGATTGTTTTTGACTCCTGTGCCGGTATTGTTGTGGTGGGGCTTTGGGCGACGCTGATGACATTCATACTTTGCCTTCTTCCTTGAGGGGTTATCCTCCGTTGCCTCATCGCCATTGGTTTCTTTCGTAGTGTCCACCATATATATATGATATGAAGATGTGGCTGTCCAGCGTCTCGTGGGCGGTGGTTCCTGTTCTTCTCTTACATCGTCGTCCAAACTGTCGATGTCTTCCGAGTCGAAGTCAAGCACGTCGGTCAAATCATTGATCGTGGCAATGAAGTGGGCGGTGGGTGGGCAACGAATTACCTCGTCGCCTGCTTCCCACTCGAGCCGGATATAATTCGGCCAAGAGTCTCCTGACAAAGAGAGAGACTTTAATGAGTTCAGCTTGTCGCCAAAGGGCGAGTGCTGGAAGATATCCGCACCGGTGAATTCCATTACCGAAGCCTAGCCAGAATCGGCAAGCTCGGGGGCGCCCGGTCTGGGACCTGCAACGGGACACAAGTCCAGGGGTCCAGAGAAACAGGCTTCCTTGGGGATGAAGTCTGTTTTCGGCTCTACCGCCGATGAGTGTGCGGCCTCCGGAGCGTGGTCCATCCATCCGTCCTCGGACGACGCAATCCATCTCGGACTTAGGTCCGGGGCTCCTGCAGGCGCGATATCCCGAGTATTGTCCGACAGCAGGTCTAAGCCGTGCTCATCGTGACTGTTCGGCACTCCTGGCGTAGGCCCGAATCCGTTGAAGATTAAGTCTCCGTGGATATCGGCTGATGAGGACATCAATACAATTGTTACACCCACAGCCCCTGCTGCTATACATACTGGACCAATTACTAGAGCTCGTGCACGCAAACTAAATTACCAGGTACTTTCGTTTCTTGGTAATGACACCTTTGCCTCTATCAGGTGTCCCGTCTTTCGATGAGATGATGGATATCGCTTTGGTGGAAGTCGACTTTGACGATCCGACTACGAACGTGCGAGGACGTCGCGCCTTAGCAATCGCTAAACCAACTCCGAGAGGTTATTGACCACGCCGGAGCACGATCAACCTGACCACGAGGGTCTGTATCCTGCGAGCAAACGAAGAACAAGCAAGAAACTGGATTGCAATCTGGATATTGCGAATATAAGATGAAAGCTTTATTGATCAAGGTGGGGTTCTGTGACGCCTTTGTCTCGTCGTTGGACACAAACGAAGTACGCGAAGTTGCAGCTATGGCGAACTTTTAATCTAAACAAAACCCAAAGTCTAAACGATGCCCTAAGGGCTGTATATATGGAGGAAGAGGGGGGGAATTTCGTGGCCCTTGGTGGAGGGGTCCGAAATCAACCCTATCTCTTGTTTCCCCACGCATACGGACTCTAAAAATAGCCTATACTTATGTATTTCGAAATTACATGGCCTGGCCCAATAATAAGGTGACGCAGCACCTAAAATAGCCTCGGGACGAAATTTATGAAGTGGCATCTTGTATATTTCGTCCAAGGCTTCATGCACCCATTATGGTGGCTTCAAAGTCCTGAAATCATCACTTGTAACTCCGTTCTTGTTTCCCTTGTGCATGCCATCATCTCCATGCTTGTTCTTGCTCCAATGTTCATCCTTCTCCAAGCTAGGCCCTTCATTTGTAAGCAAAACAAATGTATCCAATTTAGGCAGCATCATATTCTCATGAACAT
>NW_021286839.1:0-1580 GCF_002162155.2 Triticum dicoccoides
GGTCCGGAACCTGAGGATCATCCTCATAGCTGCCAAGAAAGATTATGTCCTACAAGCACCGCTTGGTGACGCACCCGTTCTCCCTGCAGAACAAGATGTTATGAACGCTTGGCAGGCACGTTTCGATGACTACTCCCTCGTTCAGTGCGGCATGCTTTACAGCCTAGAGCCGGGGCTCCAAAAGTGTTTTGAGAGACATGGAGCATATGAGATGTTCGAAGAGCTGAAAATGGTTTTCCAAGCTCATGCCCGGGTCGAGAGATATGAAGTCTCCGACAAATTCTTCAGCTGTAAGATGGAGGAAAACAGTTCTGTCAGTGAGCACATACTCACTATGTCTGGGTTGCATAACCGCTTGACTCAGCTGGGAGTTAATCTCCCGGATGATGCGGTCATTGACAGAATCCTCCAGTCGCTTCCACCAAGCTACAAGAGCTTTGTGATGAACTTCAATATGCAGGGGATGGAAAAGACTATTCCTGAAGTATTTGCTATGCTGAAATCAGCAGAGGTAGAAGTCAGGAAGGAACATCAAGTGTTGATGGTCAATAAAACCACTAAGTTCAAGAAAGGCAAGGGTAAAAAGAACTTCAAGAAGTACGGCAAGGAGGTTGCCGCGCCCGGCAAGCAAGCTGCCGGGAAGAAGCCAAAGAATGGACCCAAGCCCGAGACTGAGTGTTTTTATTGCAAGGGAAGCGGTCACTGGAAGCGGAACTGCCCTAAGTACTTAGCGGATAAGAAGGCCGGCAAAACAAAAGGTATATGTGATATACATGTAATTGATGTGTACCTTACTAGTGCCCGTAGTAGCTCCTGGGTATTTGATACCGGTGCAGTTGCTCACATTTGTAACTCAAAGCAGGGGCTGCGGAATAAGCGGAAACTGGCAAAGGACGAGGTGACGATGCGCGTCGGGAATGGTTCCAAGGTCAATGTGATCGCCGTCGGCACGCTACCTCTGCATCTCCCTTCGGGATTAGTTTTAAACCTTAATAATTGTTATTTAGTGCCAGCTTTGAGCATGAACATTGTATCAGGATCTCGTTTAATTCGAGATGGCTACTCTTTTAAATCTGAGAATAATGGTTGTTCCATTTTTATGAGAGATATGTTTTATGGTCATGCTCCTATGGTGAATGGTTTGTTCTTTATGAATCTCAAACGTGATGCTACACATGTTCATAATGTGAGTACCAAAAGAAGTAAGGTTGATAATGATAGTCCCACATACCTGTGGCACTGCCGCCTTGGTCACATAGGTGTCAAACGCATGAAGAAGCTCCATGCTGATGGACTTTTAGAGTCTCTTGATTATGAATCATTTGACACATGCGAACCATGCCTTATGGGTAAAATGACCAAGACTCCGTTCTCAGGAACAATGGAGCGAGCAACCGACTTATTGGAAATCATACATACTGATGTGTGCGGTCCAATGAGTGTTGAGGCTCGCGGTGGCTATTGTTATGTTCTCACCCTCACTGATGATTTAAGTAGGTATGGGTATATCTACTTAATGAAACACAAGTCTGAAACCTTTGAAAAGTTCAAGGAATTTCAGAGTGAGGTTGAAAATCAAC
>NW_021286840.1:0-2846 GCF_002162155.2 Triticum dicoccoides
AAGAAGAAAAGCAAGGAATATGATTCCGATGAAAAGAAGAAGAAGAAATCCTCAAAATCTTCTAAGTCTTCTTCCAAGTCTTCATCATACAAGAAGAGCTCATTTGGCAAGGCTCGTGCTTTTGTTGGCAAGGAAATGGATTCAGAGGAGGAGTCTGCTTCGGAGGAGGCGGAGGTGGAGTCTGGAGAGGAGTCTGACCCTGGCGTTGCAAGTCTGGCTCTAGCCACAGCCTATGTTGCCAAGTCCATCTTCAACACTAAAGACAATGACTTCCACACCAACGCTGAAGCTAATGACGAAGACGATCCTACTCCCACCTACTGCTTCATGGCACGTGGTGCCAAGGTAAAATCACGCGATGCTTACTTTCAAACTTCAAGTGAAGATGACTCTGATTGTGAATCCAAACCCAGCTACAAAACACTTGCTAAAATTGCAACTGAACAACAAAAGGCTATGGAACATACTCAAAAACTGTTAGACAAAAGCGATGACCTGTTGGACGCTAAAATGACACATTCACAGTCCTTAGTTGATGACATAAAAAATCTGCATGCTAAGTACCAAGAACTTGAAGGTCGTCATGAATCGCTCTCAACTACTTATGAAAGGCTCTCCTATGATTATCTTCAAAGGAAACAAGAGCTTGAAAAATTGAGAGCGGCTCATGAAGATCTTCAAAAGGTGAATGAGTCACTTCGCGCTCAACAGATCAGTTCTGCTCAGGATGGATTTGAACCACCATGTCTAAAATGCATTGAGCGTGATAATGCTACATCTGTTGCTGAATGTTTCACTGCCGCTACTGCTTCATTGTCTTCACCTACTGATGTGGTCACTAACCCCTCTGCGGAGGATACCACTACTGTTGCTAATGAAAATGCTATGTTGAAGATATTGCTTGAAACAGGGATGTACAAAAGTTTGAAGGGACATCAGACTCTCTGCGATGTCCTCAAAAAGCAGATTCTGAACCGAAACCCTAGGAAGGAGGGTGTTGGGTTCGAAAGGAAAATGAATGTTGATGGCTCGTACTGGAAGCCTGAGCAGTACCCCAAAACCACATGGGTTGATGCAAAGGAACCTTCAGTAGATCCATCCACCTTATCTGGCTTTACCTGTGCTAATCCTATTATCATTGATGAATCCTTTGATGCAAACTATAAGCTGTTCAAACACCAGAATGGTGAAGTGTTTGCCAGGTACATTGGTACTAACTGCAGGAATGGACCACCTATGAAGAAGATCTGGGTACCTAAGCGGTACATTGAGAATCTTCCTGTGAATGTCGTCATGACACCACCAAGGAAGAAGACAAACCCCAGACCTATAGCTTCATGTGGCCCAAAGGCTTCATACAGATACAGGACTCACATGAGTCACCCTAACGCCAATGTTTTGCAGGGAAATCAGGCTCAGACTTATGAATATGGGCATGTATCTTCGAACCGCTATGTTCATAGGACTAAGAACTTTTCTACTTATTCATATGAGTATCATTCATCTCCTACAAGGCTATTTGCTAGGGCTTCAAAGCCAAAATTCTCAGATGCTGCACTTAGACTCATTGCTTCTAAGCCCCCACTGAAGATGTGGGTGGAAAAGAAGAACTAACTCTCTTTTGCAGAAAACGGTCTCCAGCCAGCAATCAATGGCGTCCGATACTATTGCTGGGGACCTAAAACTCATTGAGGACGCACGATAAAATGTCATTCTATATGCTTCACATCTGAATTTCTTATCAGCCATACTATGTCCTAACTTTGTTATAAGCTGTGACTGTCCCTATATGTGTCAAATGCTTATGCTTCACAACACTCTTGTGAAGCCTATCCTCCTAACTGCACTGTAGGGTACATCACCAAAAGCTTCAGAATGGATTATGGACAGTGGATGCACAAATCATATGACTGGTAATCGAAGTCTTCTCATGGACTCAACCTTACGTCCATCCGACAAAAGTCACATTACATTTGCTGACACTGGTAAAAGCAAGGTATTGGGTCTAGGTAGAGTTGCAATCTCAAAGGATCAACACATGGATAAAGTGATGCTTGTTGAATCCCTTGGTTTCAACTTAATGTCTGACTCAATGCTTTGTGACTTGAACATGATTATGATATTTGGCAAATATTGTTGCCTTGTACTAATGGAATCTAACAAATCTCTAGTCTTTGAAGGGTATCGAAAAGATGATCTATACATGGTAGATTTCTTAGCAGGTCCACAGCTTGCCGTATGTCTTCTCACAAAAGCTTCAGAATGCTGGCTCTGGCATCGAAGGCTAGGACATGCTGGCATGAGGAACTTACACTCACTCGTCAAGAAGAAGCATGTCATTAGCATCGAGGATGTCAAGTTCAAGAAGGATCATCTGTGTGGAGCCTGTGAAGCTGGAAAGATGACAAGGGCAAAGCACCCCTCGAAGACAATCATGACAACATCTCAACCCTTTGAGATGTTACACATGGACTTATTTGGACCTACGCACTACTCCACCCTCACAACAACTGCCTGTCTCTATGGCTTCGTCATTGTTGATGACTACTCAAGATACACATGGGTTCATATAATTCTTTACAAGACTGAAGTGCAAGATGTCTTCAGGCGCTTCGCAAATCGAGCAATGAACAATTATGGCATGAAGATCAAGCACATCAGAAGTGACAATGGCACTGAATTCAAGAACACTGGACTTGATCTGTATCTGGATACAATGGGAATCACTCATGAGTTCTCTGCTCCGTACACACCTCAGCAAAACGGCATTGTTGAGCGCAAAAACAGAACCCTCATTGAGATGGCTCGAACAATGCTAGATGAGTACAAGACACCAAGAAAGTTCT
>NW_021286841.1:0-1814 GCF_002162155.2 Triticum dicoccoides
AATAATCTAGTTCACATCGCCATGTGATTTAACAGCAATAGTTCACATCACCATGTGATTAACACCCATAGTCCACATCGATATGTGACCATCACCCAAAGGGTTTACTAGAGTCAATAATATAGTTCACATCATTTATGTGATTAACACCCAAAGAGTACTAAGGTGTGATCATGTTTTGCTTGTGACACAATATTAGTCAACGGGTCTGTCACATACAGATCCATAAGTATTTTGCGAATTTTATGTCTACAATGCTCTGCATGGAGCTACTCTAGCTAATTGCTCCCACTTTCAATATGTATCTAGATCGAGACTTAGAGTCATCCAGATCTGTGTCAAAACTTGCATCGATGTAACTTTTTACGACGAACCTTTTTTGTCACCTCCATAATTGAGAAATATTTCCTTATTCCACTAAGGATAATTTTGACCGCTGTCCAGTAATCTACTCTTAGATCACTATTGTACTCCCTTGCTTAACACAGTGTAGGGTATACAATAGATCTGGTACACAGCATGGCATACTTTATAGAACCTATGTCTGAGGCATAGGGAATGACTTTCATTCTCTTTCTATCTTCTGCCGTGGTCGGGCTTTGAGTCTTACTCAATTTCATACCTTGTAACACAGCCTAGAACTATTTCTTTGACTGCTCCATTTTGAACTACTTCAAAATCTTGTCAAGGTATGTAATTGAAAAAACTTATCAAGCGTCTTGATCTATCTCTATAGATCTTGAAGCTCAATATGTAAGCAGCTTCACCGAAGTTTTTCTTTGAAAAACTCCTTTCAAACACTCCTTTATGCTTTACAGAATAATTCTACATTATTTCCGATCAACAATATGTCATTCACATATACTTATCAGAAATGCTGTAGTGCTCCCACTCACTTTCTTGTAAATACAGGCTTCACCGCAAGTATGTATAAAACTATATGCTTTGATCAACTCATCAAAGCGTATATTCCAACTCCGAGATGCTTGCACCAGTCCATAGATAGATCGCTGGAGTTTGCACATTTTGTTAGCACCTTTCGGATTGACAAAACCTTCTGGTTGCATCATATACAACTCTTCTTTAATAAATCCATTAAGGAATGCAGTTTTGTTTATCCATTTGCCAGATTTCATAAAATGCGGCAATTACTAACATGATTCGGACAGACTCAAGCATAGATACGAGTGAGAAACTCTCATCGTAGTCAACACCTTGAACTTGTCGAAGAACTTTTGCGACAATTATAGCTTTGTAGATAGTAACACTACTATCAGCGTCCGTCTTCCTCTTGAAGATCCATTTATTTTCTGTGGCTTGCCGATCATCGGGCAAATCCATCAAAGTCCATACTTTGTTCTCATACATGGATCATATCTCAGATTTCATGACCTCAAACCATTTCGCGGAATCTGGGCTCATCATCGCTTCCTCATAGTTCTCAAGTTCGTCATGGTCTAGTAACATGACTTCCAGAACAGGATTACCGTACCACTCTGGTGCGGATCTCACTCTGGTTTACCTATGAGATTCAGTAGTAACTTGATCTGAAGTTACATGATCATCATCATTAGCTTCCTCACTAATTGGTGTAGTAGTCACAAGAACAGATTTCTGTGATGAACTACTTTCCAATAAGGGAGAAGGTACAATTACCTTATCAAGTTTTCTACTTTCCTCCCACTCACTTCTTTCGAGAGAAACTCCTTCTCTAGAAAGGATCCATTCTTAGCAACGAATGTCTTGCCTTCGGATCTGTGATAGAAGGTGTACCCAACAGTCTCCTTTGGGTATCCTATGAAGACATATTTCTC
>NW_021286842.1:0-1091 GCF_002162155.2 Triticum dicoccoides
CGTGGGTGTGAGATTGCTGAGTCCCTGTGGCTCACAGATACTACAACTCCAGATGCAGGTTCAGGTGTTTCTGCTCCAGTTGACGATTACGAGCTTCAGTGGGAGTTCGACGAGGACTCTCAGCGTTACTACGTATCTTTTCCGGATGATCAGTAGTGGTGCCTAGTTGGGGTTATCGATTCAGGACCTTGTCGCATGTTGGGGGTCTTTTCCATTTTGGCGCCGTAGTCGGGCCATGAGTGCTTGTTTGATGGATGTTATTTATATACTCTGATGTGACGTGGCGAGTGTAAGCCAACTATGTTATCTCCCCCTTTTATTATATATTACATGGGATGTTGTAATGATTGCCTGACTTGCGACATTGCTTTCAATGCGGTTATGCCTCTAAGTCGTGCCTCGACACGTGGGAGTTATAGCCGCATCGAGGGCGTTATAAGTTGGTAATCAGAGCCATCCCCGACCTTAGGAGCCCCATTGCTTGATCGTTTTTAGCAGCCGAGTTGTGTCTAGAAAAAAAAATATTTTGAGTCCTTAGGAATTATATATCGGAGAGCTTAGGAATTCTTTTTACTTCCCAGTCTCCTCATCGCTCTGGTAAGGCATCCTGACGTAGAGTTTTGACTCTTCTCTTCTCAAATTTCACAAAAAAAAAATTTTAGGTTCACGCGAGTATCTTGGTTTTGTTCCGATGGTTTTGTGACGAGAACATTGTTCTTGGTGCCTCCTGTCTTTAGGGGTTGTGGCAGTGTCCCGGGGAGTTGAGCTCCGAGGTGTTGTCGTCACAATTTTATCGTTGCAATTCTGGTATACTTGAGATATGTTCGCCGACATCGAAAATCTCTTTTATGCAGTTCGTTGGTGAGATAACCTCGACGCCACCCAGTACTGGGGCGGGAGTTCGGGAGTATCGCCATAACTTGTATAACGGATGCTTTTCGAAGGTTGAGGTAGATGGTTTCCGAAGTTTTCCTGGTTATGTGTTGAAGGATGGATACAGCTGGATGTAGGATTTGCTAGTTTGGGTGAGATATTGTGCTTCCCCTGTATCCCCAACACCTGATTGCATAACCGGAAAGGTTCGGGAGTTT
>NW_021286843.1:0-1686 GCF_002162155.2 Triticum dicoccoides
GAACTCATGACCGACATCGAGCGGCAAAGGGCGCCGCATTCAATCCGGCACGTGATCCGCACAAGGATTCGCATCAAAAAGACGGCCCAACTAGATCTATCTATGGGCCAAGAAAGCAAGCTCTAGTAAGCAATGCAACGCAACAAATATCCGAATATCGCGGCACACCCAAATACATGGGCGCCGCACATCCCCTATGTTTCACCGATGAGGTGCTGGACCATGAATTTCCAGCGGGATTCAAACCCGTAAGCATAGAAGCATACGACGGAACAACAGACCCTGGAGTCTGGATGAGGATTATATCCTCCACATACACATGGCTAGAGGAGATGACCTCCACGCCATAAAATACTTACCCCTCAAGCTCAAAGGGCCAGCCCGGCATTGGCTTAAAAGCCTTCCCGAAAACACCATAGGAAGTTGGGAGGAGCTCGAGGATGCTTTTCAGGCAAATTTTCAAGGGACCTATGTCCGACCTCCGGATGCAGACGATCTAAGCCATATAACTCAACAACCCGGAGAGTCAGCCCGGAAACTCTAGAACAGATTTCTTACTAAAAAGAATCAGATAGTCGACTGTCCGGACGCTGAAGCCCTAGCAGCTTTCAAGCATAGCATTAGAGAAGAATGGCTCGCCAGACACCTCGGTCAAGAAAAGCCAAGAACAATAGCCGCATTGACAAGCCTCATGACCCGCTTTTGCGCACGAGAGGATAGCTGGTTGGCAAGAAGCAGCACCAGCGACCCAAGTACATCCGAAGTCAGAGATGGAAACGGGAAACCGCACCGTAACAAGGAATGGCGCTGGATCAAGGATAACAGCCCGAAGAGCACGGCAGTCAACGCCGGATTCAAAAGCTCTCGGCAGAATTAGAAAAAGCCGACCCCCAAAGATAATAGGGATGAGCTATCTAACCTCAACAAAATCTTGGACAAAATATGCCAAATCCATAGTACTCCCGGGAGGCCTGCAAACCACACCCATAGAGATTGTTGGGTCTTCAAGCAATCCGGCAAACTCAACGCCGAACACAAGGGGCTCGACATACCAAGCGAGGATGACGACGAAGCACGCAAGCAGAGCACCGGAGAACAAAAGAAGTTCCCGCAAGAAGTCAAAACAGTAAATTCACTTCATGTGACAAAAGGGAAAAACAGAGTGGCGCCTATGGAGATACGCGCCATACGGCCTGTCCCAGAGGAGTCCCTCCACTCGTTGTTACAACCAATCACCTTCGATCATCAGGATTACTCTAGAGGTATCCGGAATGCAGGCTGGACTGCCTTGGTCTTATATCCGATAATTGAGGGACTCCACTTTACACAAGTCCTAATGGACGGCGGCAGTGACCTAAACCTGCTATATCAGGACACAATCCGCAAAATGGGGATAAACCCAGCAATAATTCGCCATGGCAACACTTCCTTTCAAGGGGTCACGCCAGGCCCGGATACCCATTGTATGGGTTCCCTCTCGTTAGAAGTTATGTTCGGCTCGCCCAACAACTTCCGAAGCGAAAAGCTAACCTTCCACATCGCCCCATTCATAAGTAGCTATCAAGCACTACTAGGACGCGAAGCTTTCGCCCGCTTTAACGCAATACCGCATTATGCATCCCTTACACTCAAAATGCCCGGTCCACGAGGCATCATCTCATTAAAGGGAAATATCAAGTGTTCCTC
>NW_021286844.1:0-1139 GCF_002162155.2 Triticum dicoccoides
GAACGTAATATTACACATGTTCATAGTGTAGATGCCAAAAGATTTAAAGTTGATAACGATAGTCCCACATACTTGTGGCACTGCCGCCTTGGTCACATTGGTGTCAAGCGCATGAAGAAGCTCCATGCCGATGGACTTTTAGAGTCTCTTGATTATGAATCGTTTGACACGTGCGAACCATGCCTTTTGGGCAAAATGACCAAGACTCCGTTCTCCGGAACAATGGAGCGAGCAACCAACTTGTTGGAAATCATACATACCGATGTGTGTGGTCCAATGAGCGTTGAGGCTCGCGGAGGATATCGTTATGTTCTCACTCTCACTGATGACTTGAGTAGATATGGGTATGTCTACTTAATGAAACACAAGTCTGAGACCTTTGAAAAGTTCAAGGAATTTCAGAATGAGGTAGAGAATCAACGTGACCGAAAGATAAAATTCTTATGATCAGATCGTGGAGGAGAATACTTAAGTCACGAATTTGGTACACACTTAAGGAAATGTGGAATCGTTTCACAACTCACGCCGCCTGGAACACCTCAGCGAAACGGTGTGTCCGAACGTCGTAATCGCACCCTATTGGATATGGTGCGGTCTATGATGTCTCTTACCGATTTACCGCTATCATTTTGGGGATACGCTCTAGAGACAGCTACATTAACTTTAAATAGGGCACCGTCTAAATCCGTTGAGACGACACCGTATGAATTATGGTTTGGAAAGAAACCTAAGCTGTCGTTTCTAAAAGTTTGGGGATGCGAAGCTTATGTCAAGAAACTTCAACCTGAAAAGCTCGAACCCAAGTCGGAAAAATGCGTATTCATAGGATACCCTAAGGAAACTGTAGGGTATACCTTCTACTTAAGATCCGAAGGCAAGATCTTTGTTGCCAAGAACGGATGCTTTCTGGAAAAAGAGTTTCTCTCGAAAGAAGTAAGTGGGAGGAAAGTAGAACTCGATGAAGTACTACCTCTTGAGCGGGATAGTGGCGCAGCGCAGGAAACCGTTCCTGTGATGCCCACACCAACTGAAGAGGAAAACCATGATAATGATCAAGGTACTTCGGATCAAGTTACTGCTGAACTTCGTAGGTCCACAAGGACACGTTCCGCACCAGAGTGGTACGGCAACCCTGTCCT
>NW_021286845.1:0-1135 GCF_002162155.2 Triticum dicoccoides
ATTTGAACTCCATTGTTTTTCTATGTTCAAAATGCACCATTCAAAGACACATCATCAATTTACAACCCTTTCTGACTTGATTTGTTATTTTTCATGCGTTTACTGATTATTTTGAGCTATAAGACCATGAAATTAAAAATCATTTGAAATGAACTCTGAAAAGGCTCCAAGTTGGCATGGTATCATCATTTCAGCCACATAGCATGTGCGAGAATGTAGAGAGGGTTACGGCAAAAACTGGATACACTTCGTGTACAAAACGGACAATCTCTTTCGAAGTATCAACGTTTCATACGGAAACTCGTCTGTTACAAAGGGATTTCAATTTTTTGAACTTATTTGAACTCTATTGTTTTTCGGTGTTCAAAATGCACCATTCAAACCCGATTGATCAATTTACAACCCTTTCTGACTTCATTTGTTATGTTTCATGCATTTACTGAGTATTTTGAGCTATAAGACCATGAAGTTGAAAAGCATTTGAAATGAACTCTGAAAAGGTTCCAAGTTGGCATGGTATCATCATTTCACCCACATAGCATGTGCGAGACAGTAGAGAGGGTTACGGCAAAAACTGGATACACTTCGTGTACAAAACGGACAATCTCTTTTGAAGTATCTGGGTTTCGTACGGCAACTCGTCTGTTACAAATGGATTTCAAGTTTTTTGAACTTATTTGAACTCCATTTGCTTTTCTGTGTTCAAAATGCACCATTCAAAGCCACATCATCAATTTACAACCCTTTGTGACTTCATTTGTTATTTTTCATGCATTTACTGATTATTTTGAGCTTTAACACCATGAAATTGAAAAGCATTTGAAATGAACTCTGAAAAGGTTCCAAGTTGGCATGGTATCATCATTTCACCCACATACCATGTGCGAGAAAGTATAGAGGGTTACGGCAAAAACTGGATACACTTCGTGTACAAAACGGACAATCTATTTCGAAGTATCAGGGTTTCATACGGAAACTGGTCTGTTACAAAGGGATTTCAATTTTTTGAACTTATTTGAACTCCATTGTTTTTCTGTGTTCCAAATGCACCATTTGAAGCCACATCATCAATTTACAACCCTTTCTGACTTCATTTGTTATTTTTCATGCATTTACTGATTATTTTGAGCTATAA
>NW_021286846.1:0-1068 GCF_002162155.2 Triticum dicoccoides
ACGGTTGTGGTATTTGCAAAGGTGGTGGCACGTCTCCCGCGATCGACAAAGCCCATGAATTGACTCTGGATCCTGTCATGATTAGTAGAACAAGAAACAAAACCCAAAAATAATGTTCCTATAACTACTAGGATGTGGTGGTAAAACGCTCACAGTAAAGCAAATATCAATGTCTTACAAGTTCTTACCATGCAGCAGGCGGTGATCGGCAACCAGCGGTGTCAAGTAACTCCGAATATTGAGTAAAGCGATTGCCAGGGGAGCGTACTATACACGGTGTAGAAATATGTGGAGCTGGGTTGGCTATATATGGTAGCAAAAGATTAGCAATAATCAATTCAAAGATGCAATGTTGAATAAACGCTCAACGACGGTACTGTGCTGGTCCTAGGCTAGACCGGACTAGAGACACGAGCCTAGAACACTAATGAGGTCACGTCGTAGCACAACTAGCATCAATGAAGGATACTAAGTAGCTCTGGACAGCAAGATATAAGTGAAGATCACAACGGCAGTAAAGATAATGAGGTGAAACAACAGCCAAGCAGGATATATCAACAACTTTGTCTCCAACTTTCCTCTGAAAAAGTTTGTGCCGATTTTTTTGTTTTTTTTTCTCTCTTTTTTTTTCCTCACTTTTTTTCTTTCTCTCCTTTTTTTCTCTCTGACTTTTTTTTCTCCTTTTTTTTCTCTTTTTTTTCTCTCTTTTTTTCTCCCTCTTTCCAAAACAAACTAGATAAGATGCAGATTGGATCAAGTGAAGATGTGAACGATCTCAACTATTATTATGACAATGAATGGTGGGTAGCACGTGGTGGAAATTGATGGATGGGTGGTGGACAGCGGAAGAGATAATGATGCAGCGGTGGCGTGACTAATGTGAACAGAACTTGAAACTCTAAACGAACTAGACACTAAGACCAGCAACTCGACACGACGATGCAACCGATAATTCAACTATGCAAGCAATGAAAAGAAAATTGCAAAGGCTCAGACTGGCTTGGACCAAGGATGAATAGATCTAACTCTTTTTTGTGGCTTTTTCTTGGACAATAGGTAAGAAAATAA
>NW_021286847.1:0-1135 GCF_002162155.2 Triticum dicoccoides
ATTTGAACTCCATTGTTTTTCTATGTTCAAAATGCACCATTCAAAGACACATCATCAATTTACAACCCTTTCTGACTTGATTTGTTATTTTTCATGCGTTTACTGATTATTTTGAGCTATAAGACCATGAAATTAAAAATCATTTGAAATGAACTCTGAAAAGGCTCCAAGTTGGCATGGTATCATCATTTCAGCCACATAGCATGTGCGAGAATGTAGAGAGGGTTACGGCAAAAACTGGATACACTTCGTGTACAAAACGGACAATCTCTTTCGAAGTATCAACGTTTCATACGGAAACTCGTCTGTTACAAAGGGATTTCAATTTTTTGAACTTATTTGAACTCTATTGTTTTTCGGTGTTCAAAATGCACCATTCAAACCCGATTGATCAATTTACAACCCTTTCTGACTTCATTTGTTATGTTTCATGCATTTACTGAGTATTTTGAGCTATAAGACCATGAAGTTGAAAAGCATTTGAAATGAACTCTGAAAAGGTTCCAAGTTGGCATGGTATCATCATTTCACCCACATAGCATGTGCGAGAAAGTAGAGAGGGTTACGGCAAAAACTGGATACACTTCGTGTACAAAACGGACAATCTCTTTTGAAGTATCTGGGTTTCGTACTGCAACTCGTCTGTTACAAATGGATTTCAAGTTTTTTGAACTTATTTGAACTCCATTTGCTTTTCTGTGTTCAAAATGCACCATTCAAAGCCACATCATCAATTTACAACCCTTTGTGACTTCATTTGTTATTTTTCATGCATTTACTGATTATTTTGAGCTTTAACACCATGAAATTGAAAAGCATTTGAAATGAACTCTGAAAAGGTTCCAAGTTGGCATGGTATCATCATTTCACCCACATACCATGTGCGAGAAAGTATAGAGGGTTACGGCAAAAACTGGATACACTTCGTGTACAAAACGGACAATCTATTTCGAAGTATCAGGGTTTCATACGGAAACTGGTCTGTTACAAAGGGATTTCAATTTTTTGAACTTATTTGAACTCCATTGTTTTTCTGTGTTCCAAATGCACCATTTGAAGCCACATCATCAATTTACAACCCTTTCTGACTTCATTTGTTATTTTTCATGCATTTACTGATTATTTTGAGCTATAA
>NW_021286848.1:0-527 GCF_002162155.2 Triticum dicoccoides
GAGGGCGGCAGGGCGACGGTGGTGTCGGGGCGGGGCGACGGTGGCGTCGAGGGCGGCGGGGCGACGGTGGTGTCGGGGCGGGGCGACGGTGGCGTCGGGAGAGGAGATCGGGGAAGGGAATCGCGGGCAAGGGCGAGGGAGAGAGAGGGGATCGGTACGAAGTAGGGGCGCCACAATACTAATGGCGCACCACCCCTCGGTGCGCCATAAGTACATACATACTAATGGCGCACCAGGGTGAGGTGCGCCATTAGTATTTTTTTTATTTCTGCTCGAGCCAACAGTTATCTACCACCTGACCTGATACATGTCAAGTCTTCTCTACTAGCTCGACTGGTCAGCAGCTAGTTCTCACACCAGGAGGTCCTGGGTTCGATTCCCAGGCTCCACAATTTTTTTTATGCATTTAAAATGCTGTTTGATACTTATTTGTGTTTAAATATGTTCAAACTTGTTTAAATCATAACAGTAATATTTTTTTATAAGACAGTAATAATTTTTTTAAAAATATCATCAAACAGTAATGC
>NW_021286849.1:0-1525 GCF_002162155.2 Triticum dicoccoides
CGATGCAAGCGCCGCCCGAAGTCCCGCCTCGATAAAAACGGCACCCATACGGACCCGGCCCTAGAGCAAGCCGAAGCAGTGGACGGCGAACATGCCACCAAGCAACCATCTGAATATGACGAACTGGACAAGCAACCCATCCCCGGCGAAAACAAGAGCCTAGACGACCTCACGCCGAACACATCACCAGAGCATAAGAACCTTCATAAAAGGCTCGTCGCTACTGCAAGAAGTTTGAAGAAGCAAAAGAGGAAGATCAAAACAGCGGAGGACGCACTCAGAATGAGATGGAGCAAAGTACTCAATACAACAGATAAATATGGCGCTAGTCGCCAGGCAAAGAGCTATCCGAAGCGCAAGTTGTTGCCCGAATTCGACGAGGAGGCCTTAGAGCCCCCGCAGTCAAAAAAGAAAGAGGCCGCCTGGCCGGATAGACGACCAGATGACAGGCTAAGAGCAGCAAGGGGCGCCACACACAAGCCGGCACACGATCAGCATAAAGATCCTCGGAAAAAGGATGACCCGGTCAGGTCTATCTATGGGCCAAAAAAGAAGACTCCAGGAAGCAACACAACCCGCCGGGCGTTTGAAGACAACGGCACACCCAAATACAGGGGCGCTGCACACCCACTATGTTTCACCGACGAGGTACTGGATCATGAATTTCCAGCGGGATTCAAACCCGTAAACATAGGGGCATATGACGGAACAACAGACCCCGGAGTCTGGATTGAGGATTATATCCTACACATACATATGGCCAGAGGAAACGATCTCCATGCCATAAAATACCTACCCCTCAAGCTCAAAGGGCCAGCTCGGCATTGGCTCAAAAGCCTCCCAGAAAATATCATTGGAAGTTGGGAAGAGCTCGAGGATGCGTTTCGAGCAAATTTTCAGGGGACTTATGTCCGCCCTCCGGATGCAGACGATTTAAGTCACATAACTCAACAGCCCGGAGAGTCAGCACTCAAATTCTGGAACAGGTTCCTCTCCAAAAAGAACCAAATAGTCGACTGTCCGGACGCCGAAGCCTTAGCAGCCTTTAAGCACAACGTCCGAGACGAATGGCTCGCCAGACACCTCGGCCAGGAAAAAACAAGAACAATGGCCGCACTAACAAGCCTCATGACCCGCTTTTGCGCGGGGGAAGACAGCTGGCTGGCTAGATGCAGCACCAGCGCCCCGAGTACATCCGAAGTAAGGGATGGAAATGGGAAATCATGATGCAGAAAAAATCAGCGCCGGAATAAGGAAAATGGCCCAAATAGCACGGCGGTCAATGCCGGATTCAAAAGCTCTCGACCGAATAATAAAACACTGCCCCTCAAGGACAACAACGACGAGCTATCCAACCTAAACAAAATTCTGGATAGGCTATGTCAAATACATAGTACCTCCGGGAAGCCTGCAAACCATACCCACAGAGATTGTTGGGTCTTCAAGCAGTCCGGCCGACTTAATGCCGAACGCAAGGGGCTCGACACACCAAGCGAAGACGATGACGAACCCCACAAGCAGCACG
>NW_021286850.1:0-32757 GCF_002162155.2 Triticum dicoccoides
ATGGGAACCATTGTGGACGGTGCTGCCAAAGCCGAAAAGAGGAGCCGAAGCTCCCTGATTGATTGATTGAAGGATTAGAAAAATGCAACGTCTCTCCTCTTTCTCCCGTGCTTGGACGCATGTACAGTATACAGCACAGAGTCTACTCCCCTGTCCCTTCTATCACAAATCACAAAGCAGTGAGGCGTCAAATCACAAAGCACGGACGAAGCAACCATCATTTCACTCTTCGCTGACTCCGCTTCTCCATCGTCTTCTTCGAGAAACCACCTCACCGCACTAAGATGGATGGACGACGCTATTGTGTACTAGTGGTACTAGTACATTTACACGTCCTTTGGTTCAATGGACTTCCTGGATGCAAATAAGGTGGTTGTCTCGGCTTGCAGGTGGCACTTGCAAATGACTTATCGTGGTCTCCCTCAATGGTGTTCTCTGTCGAACGCACTTCGCCAAACCACAACGTTCGAGATATCGTTGACGTCACCGCAATGGGGAAGGAAGTCAAATATAGTTACTACCTCCATTTTTTTGTACACAAGGCCAGTATATCAAAATTACAATTTGCAAAAGGCCACTAACACTAATCGAGGCAAAATTGATGGGGTTTGCCTCGTACTAGCAACCAATGACATTAATAAACCCTTGCATGCATGCAGAAGTGAGAAGGTTGGTTTGCATGGCGCTGCATTAATCAAGCGATGAGGAGTGAGATGGTTAGCTCTTTGGGCTTTGGAGAAAAAATACTGATTAATTGACACGTCAAACGAGGATTTGTACCAATTAATCCCGCGAAGGAAAACCCCGTCTTTCTTTTTTAACACTAGTACTCCTAGTACATATGTACTTATCCTGTTTGGGTCTAGGCCTTGCATTGCCATACTTCGCCACACATTTTTTCCAAGCTTGCCTAAAGTTTTCAAAATTAAAAGGAGGTACATTTGTGCACGGCTATCGCGGTCGCACCTCACCCTCACATGGTCGCTCCTGCACGCCGCGGTTGCACCACACCCTCACACAGTCGCTCCTGCATGCCGCAAACCCAACCAAGGGAACACATCCTCACTGACACGTGCTACCGCATGCGAACAAACCAAACTCAGCCATCCTACCACTGACACATATTTTTCATTCATATAGTATGTTTATCCAACTACATGTTGGGGAGGATCCGTACGGCCCGTGCGGTGGTCTGTTGGGGAAGAAGAAGATGTGAGGAAGAAGGGTTATGAGACGTAGGATATGGATCCAACCGCCTGAAATGGTAGACTGACTCAAATGATGAAAGTCAGGTGACTTGCATAACAATATATGTTTTTACACAGTAAAACATCCCTAAAAACAACAACATAAAGAAAAACTATCACTACTCGCGGAACGAGACAACCTCGTCGTCTTTGGCTGCCGGCGGGAAGCAATTGTAGCTGCCGACGTGTGTCTCTGCACCGTGGTTGTCCTCGGCCTCTAGCTACTCGTTCATGTGGAGCATGCGGGCGTGCTACCTCTTGAGCATGCATTGGTTTTCCCTTGAAGAGGAAAGGGTGATGCAGAAAAGTAGCGTAAGTATTTCCCTCAGTTTTTGAGAACCAAGGTATCAATCCAGTAGGAGGCTACACTCAAATCCCTCGTACCTGCACAAACAAATAAGAACGTTGCAACCAACACGATAAAGGGGTTGTCAATCCCTTCACGCCCACTTGCAAAAGTGAGATCTGATAGAGATAATAAGTTAAATATTTTTGGTATTTTTATGATATAGATTGGACAGTAAAGATTGCAAAATAAAATAGATCAGAAACTCATATGATGGAAAATAGACCCGGGGCCATAGGTTTCACTAGTGGCTTCTCTAAAGATAGCATACGTATTACGGTGGGTGAACAAATTACTGTCGAGCAATTGATAGAAAAGTGCATAATTATGAGAATATCTAGGCATGATCATGTATATAGGCATCACGTCAGCGACAAGTAGATCGAAACGATTCTGCATCTACTACTATTATTCCACACATCGACCGCTATCCAGCATGCATCTAGAGTATTAAGTTCATAAGAACAGAGTAACACATTAGGCAAGATGACATGATGTAGAGGGATAAACTCACGCAATATGATATAAACCCCATCTTTTTATCCTCGATGGCAACAATACAATACGTGCCTTGCTGCCCCTGCTGTCACCGGGAAAGGACACCGCACGATTGAACCCAAAGCTAAGCACTTCTCCCATTGCAAGAAAGATCAATCTAGTAGGCCAAACCAAACTGATAATTCGAAGAGACTTGCAAAGATAACAAATCATACATAAAAGAATCCAGAGGAGATTCAAATATTTCTCATAGATAAACTTGATCATAAACCCACAATTCATCGGATCTCGACAAACACACCACAAAAAGTATTACATCGAATAGATCTCCAAGAAGATTGAGGAGAACTTTGTATTGAGAATCAAAGAGAGAGAAGAAGCCATCTAGCTAATAACTATGGACCCGAAGGTCTGTTGTAAACTACTCAAAACTCATCGGAGAGGCTATGGTGTTGATGTAGAATCCCTCCATGATCGATTCCCCCTCCGGCGGAGCGTCGGAAAAGGCCCCAAGATGGGGTCTCATGGGTATAGAAGGTTGCGGCGGTGTAAATAGGGTTTCATGGTGCTCCCAGATGTTTTCGGGGTATATGAGTATATATAGGCGAAAGAAGTCGGTCAGGGGAGCCACGAGGGTGGGGGGCGCGGCTACCCCCTGGGCGCGCCTCCCTGCCTCGTGGCCGCCTCATTGCTTCCTTGACGTCCACTCCAAGTCTCCTGGATTGCGTTTGTTCCAAAAATGAGTCTCCCGAATGTTTCATTCCGTTTGGACTCCGTTTGATATTCCTTTTATGCGAAACACTGAAATAGGCAAAAAATAGTAATTTGGACTGGGCCTCCGGTTAATAGGTTAGTCCCAAAAATAGTATAAAAGTGTATAATAAAGCCCATTAAACATCCAAAAGAGATAATATAATAGCATGGACCAAGCAGTTTATGTCTTATCAAAATAACATAGCCAAAGAAAGCTTATCCCTACAAAATCATATAGTTTGGCCATGCTTCTTTTTCGTCACACAAAATGCTCCCATCATGCACAAACCCGGTTTCAGCCAAGCAATTGGTTCATAATTTTTAACGCGCTTCAGCCTTATCAACCCTCACGCAATACATGAGCGTAAGCCATGGACGTAGCACTATGGGTGGAGTAGAGTATGATAATAGGGATTATGTGAGGAAACAAAAAAAAGATAAAGTCTCACATTGACGCGGCTAATCAACGGGCTATGGAGATGCCCATCAATTGATGTCAATACGAGGAGTAGGGATTTCCATGCAACGGATGCACTATAGCTACAAATGTATGAAAACTCATAAAAAAGAAACTAAGTGGGTGTGCATCCAACTTGCCTGCTCACGAAGACCTAGGGCATTTTGAGGAAGCCCATCACTGGAATATACAAGCCAAGTTCTATAATGAAAAATTCCCACTAGTATATGAAACTGACAAAGTATGAAACTCTCTATCATGAAGATCATGGTGCTATTTTGAAGCACAAGTGTGGAAAAAGGATAGTAACATTGTCCCTTCTCTCTTTTTCTCCCATTTTTTGTGTGGGCTTCTTTGGCCTCTTTTTTTTATTTGGGCTTGTGAGGGAATCATTTCTTCCATCATCCTTTCCTTGCATGGGACAATGCTCTAATAATGAAGATCATCACACTTTTATTTACTTCCAACTCAAGAATTACAACTCAATGCTTAGAACAAGGTATGACTCTATATGAATGCCTCCGACGGTGTACCAGGATGTGCAATGAATCAAGAGTGACATGTATGAAAGAATTACAAATGGTGGCTTTGCCACAAATACGATGTCAACTACATGATCATGCAAAGCAATATGACAATGATGGAGCATGTCATAATAAACGGAACGATGGAAAGTTGCATGGCAATATATCTCGAAATGGCTATGGAAATGCCATAATAGGTAGGTATGGTGGCTGTTTTGAGGAAGATATAAGGAGGTTTATGTGTGATAGAGCGTATCGTATCACGGGGTTTGGATGCACCGGCGAAGTTTGCACCAACTCTCAAGGTGAGAAAGGGCAATGCACGGTACCGTAGAGGCTAGCAAATTGCGGAAGGGTAAGAGTGCGTATAATCCATGAACTCACATTAGTAATAAAGAACTCATATACTTATTGCAAAAGTTTATTAGCCCTCGAAGCAAAGTACTACTACACATGCTCCTAGGGGAAGGGTTGGTAGGAGTTAACCATCGCGCGATCCCGACCTCCACTCATAAGGAAGGCAATCAAAGAACACCCCATGCTTCAAATTTGTCACACAATGTTCACCATACGTGCATGCTACGGGACTTGCCAACTTTAACACAAGTATTTCTCAATTTCATAATTACCCAACTAGCATGACTCTAACATTACCACCTTTATATCTCAAAACAATTATCAAGTATTGAATTTATCATAGTGTTTAATGCACTCTATATGAAAGTTTTTATTCTACCCAACTTGGATGCCCATCATATTAGGACTAATTTTATAACCAAAGCAAATTACCATGCTGTTCTAAAATACTCTCAAAATAATATAAGTGAAGCATGAGAGATCAATAATTTCTACAAAATAAAACCACCACCGTGCTCTAAAAAGGTATAAGTGAAGCACTAGAGCAAAATTATCTAGCTCAAAAGATATAAGTGAAGCACATAGAGTATTCTAGTAAATTCCAATTCATGTGTGTCTCTGAGGGAGTCCTGGATTAGGGGTTATCCGGACATTCGGACTATATACATCGTCCGGACCATCGAAGCGTGAAGATACAAGACTCAAGACTTCGGCCCGTGTCCAGATGGGACTCTCCTTTGCGTGGAAGACAAGCTTGGCGATCCGGATATTGTGTTTCCTTCCTTGTAACCGACTCCATGTAAACCCTAGCTCTCTCCGGTGTCTATATAAACCGGAGAGGATGGTCCCTAGAAGGCCGATTACAATTACAATCATACCATCATAGCCTAGCTCTTAGGGTTTAGCCTCTATGATCTCGTGGTAGATCTACTCTTGTACTACTCATATCTTCAATATTAATCAAGCAGGAAGTAGGGTTTTACCTCCATCGAGAGGGCCCGAACCTGGGTAAACATTGTGTCCCTTGCTTCCTGTTACCATCAGCCTAAGACGCATAGATCGGGACCCCCTACCCGAGATCCGCTGGTTTTGACACTGACATTGGTGCTTTCATTGAGAGTTCCTCTGTGTCGTCGCTTCGAGGCTTGATGGCATCTTCAACCGTCAACAACACGGTCCAGGGCGAGACTTTTCTCCCCGGACAGATCTCTGTGTTCGGTGGCTTCGCACTGCGGGCCAATTCGCTTGGTCATCTGGAGCAGATCGACAGCTACGCCCCTGGCCACCAGATCAGGTTCGGAAACCTGAACTACACGGCAGATATTCGCGGAGACTTGATCTTCGACGGATTTGGGCCAGTGCCAGGAGCGTCGGACAGTCACGACGAGCACGGCCTAGACCTGCTGACGGACAATGCTCAGGACATCATCCCTGTAGCAGCCCCGGATCTAAATCCGGAGCAGGTTGCGTTGCTCAAGGACGGAGGGGTGGACCCCGCCCCAAAGGCCGCACACTCATCGGCGGTGGAGCCGAACAAAGGTCTCATCTCTGTGGAGGCCTGTAACCCCGGCCCCCTAGACTCGTATCCGGTTGTTGGTTCCGGTCCGCACGTCCTTGAGCCAGCCAAGCCAGGTTGGCTCTGGTAATGGAGTTTATCACTGCGGACATCTTTCCCTTTGGCGACATGCTGAACTTATTAAAGTCTCTCTCTTTGTCAGGAGGCTCTGGGCCGAACTATGTCCGGACTGAGTGGGAAGCAGGTGACGAAGGAATTCGCTGCCCACCCACCACCCACTACATTGCCACGGTCGATGATTTAACCGACGTGCTTAACTTCGGCTACGAAGACATCGACGGTATGGACGACGATGCAGAAGACTTAGAGGAGCCACCGCTCACAGGGCGGCGGATAGCCACCTCTTTATACGATATGTATATGGTGGACACTCCAAAAGAAACCAATGGCGATGAGGCAATGGAGGACAACCCCTCATAGGGAAAAGCAAAGTATGGGCGTCTTCGGCGCCACTCCAAGCCCCGCCACATCAATGTCGGCCCCAGAGATGAAAACAATCCGGATGGTGCCGAAGAGGAATACAACCCTAATCAGAAAGCCATCAAGCAGGCCGGGCAGGCCACAGTGGGATACTTGGAGAGGGGCAACTATACACCCCCATCCGAAGACGAGGTAAGCCTCGGCAATGACGAATTCAGCGTGCCTGAAGACCCAGTGGAACAAATTCGCTTCAAGCGACGACTCATGGCCACGGCAAAAAGCCTGCAAAGGAAGCAAGAGTAGCTCAACATTAACTAGGATTTGCTAATGGATAGGTGGAACAAGATCCTAGCCACCGAAAAGTACGGACTCGACCGCCCTAATAAAGGGCGTACGCGGCACAACTGGCTAACTCAACCTAAGCAGGCGATCCAAAGGCACACAACCCGACGTCCGCACACCACTACAGTCCAAGACAATAAGAAGGATACACGAAGAAGCATCCTAAAGCCTCGGTGCACTGGTGATAAACATCAAGTCAGGAAAGCTGGCGTCAAGTCCAGCAACTCCCAGTCCGGTCAACGGACAAAGAACAGTCCGAGCCTATTCGGCCCGAGCAACATACTTGATCAACCATGCGAAATTCACGGTACTCCTAGGAGGACGGCAAAGCATACCAATAGGGAATGCCGGATCTTCAAAACAGAGCGACCGGTCGTGTGCCGGAAACAATGAAGGGATGCGTCCAGTCAAGAGACCCCCCAGGGCACAACAGTACGGCCAATCGCCCCCTTATCATACCAACCACACCAAGTTAATTTCCATACCCCCCGACCTAGTAGTCCAGGGGCTCCATAACACATAAAGCCCACACGGGTATGAATCTACAAATAAACACCTTCTATAAGGCGTCTGGTGCAAAGGCCAAGTTCATTGGCCCACCGCTCTAATGGTTGTTCTTAAAAATAACCAAAAAATGTCATGCATCGGCGCATCCCCCTCATACGGTAACTCACCGTCTGCTAACTGGATGAACCACGCTGACTAGATTCCATGTGGTAAGTCGTAAGGCCAACACCAATGATATACTTATGCCTATGTACAAGGCCAAATCCCGCCACTAGAGCGGAAATCATACAGCTGCCGGAGTAACAAGTCATGCACGCCTATCAATATTTTGATATGACAGCCAACTATCCGGACACCAACTAAGGAGTCTGGGTTACTTCTCAAAATAACGGCCGGGGTCACCAGGGTCCGATCAGGAACCTTTAGACCAACCACGGGAGGATGCTCGGCTGCTTCCCAGCATTTACCTTTACAAACTACCTTTCATGTAGAATAGGATCGGCGGTGTGGAATCGGCCCGGACACACAAGGACAGGACCATGCAGGCAGAAGGCAGTTCGGATTCACTTTCGATCCATTCACAACCCCTTCCAGTCCGGTCGTCACAGGTTCCGCCAAATCCATTCTCTTTCATAATCATAAATCGCACTCATATGCATAGACATATCATCATACTGCAATGCGTAGACTTAAATAACATGCGCCGGCCATCATTTATCATCGACGCCTCTTTGCTAGAAAGCGGCAGCCACGCTTCATGTTACTCCCGGTTATGCCAGGGGCTTCACAGTATGGCACTAAAGTCCGACAACCTCTTCGGTCACTCGGCACCCCGAACTTATAGCACTATATGCATCAGCTCCAAATCATGTCTTGGGTCATTGGTTGGGTTTGCCCGGCTCCCATGTTTTGGTACCTTACGTTCCGTTTCGTCGGCTAAGGTAGCGTTGGGAGAACTACTGTGATTGTGTCCCGGTTCTGCCGGACGAGCACCTCAGTAGAGAAAGCCGAAAACCGACTGTCATGATGCAGCGAGAGCTGGTCAACTATTCGAGAGGTTGTAAAACCTTTAAAGATTTATTCTGCATAACGCCAATATAAAATGCAGATTGCGACGGATCGGTCTTCCGATCAGGCGCCAATAGAGCTCCTAGTTCGGCCTTCCAAACACTAGGGGCTGCGCCGACCATACTCGGATTCGTATGGCTAAGTGAGAGCAGTAAATTCATATATAGTCCGATTGCCTGGTTCGTGGTGAGAAACACCTCCTTAAACAGACCCAACCATGGGATAAAGAGAGTTCAAAAATACCCCGAACACCCCCGTACTTCTCACGTGGGGGCTGAAGCCGACGACTGGCCAACTCTCAGAATTTACATACAATAAACAACCGCGCGGGAAGAACATATGTTCACACAAAATAGGCAATACATAATAAAAGTGCCATTATCACATATTACAAATATTGGCAAGAATGCCTTCAGGGAAATATAATGTCTTTGGTGCACTTATCCGCCGCCAGGCGGGCCCCCTTCAGTACACCTTCATAGTACAGTTCGGGCTTGCGATGCTCCTTACCCTCTGGTGGCCCCTCAGTTATCAGCTTCTCCGCGTCAAGCTTCCCCCAATGCACTTTTGCATGGGCAAGCGCCATGCGCGCACCTTCTATACAGACTGATCGCTTGATAGAATCAAGCCGAGGATAGGCGCCCACAATCCGCTTTACGAGTCCGAAGTAACTGCTTGGAATTGGCTCTGCAGGCCACAGCCGGATAATTAAGTCCTTCATGGCTAGTTCGGCCACCTGGTGCAGTTCGACCAGCTTCTTCAGCTGATCGATAAAAGGCACCCGATAATTCGGCGCCAAATACCGCGACCAGAAGTTCCTCTCCGCAGACTCCCTCTCCTCGGTCCGGTAAAATTGGGCAGCATCTGATATGCTACGAGGCAGATCTGCAAACGCCCCTGTAAAATCAAGAATTCAGCTTGCCGCTTAGAGTTCTCCACGCTATAACGTAATAATGGCCATATACGCAACATGCCTTACCAGCCGCAACTTTTCGGGCCTCCTGAATGTCCCGTACAGCACCTCGGGCTTCTTCCCAAGCATCCTCCGCGACTTGGAGAGCTTGGGCGAGTTCGGATTCTTTCCCTACTAGACTCTGCTCCAAGCTCTCGCTCTTCGTCACAGCCTCCTGGAGCTCCTGCTCAGCTGTGACGACCCTGGCCTCGTGTTTTTCACGCAGCGCCTGTTCGGCGGCAGCCTTCTCGTGGGCATCAGCCGCTGCCTTCTTCAATGCCTCATATTCGGCACTTGCTCCTAGGGCATATAACATAAATACTTTTCAATAGGCACACTCATTCATTTGTGCCCAATGCAAAACAATGTTTAAACATACCTTGCTTCTCCTCTAATTGCTTCTTCACACAGCCAAGTTCTTCTTCGGCTCGTCCAAGGCTCTGCTTCAGTTCGGACACTTCCGCATCATGAGCGGCCGTCCTCTCCGCAGACGCCTGTTTTCAAACAAAGGGGTATACACCATTAAACAAAGGTTCCAATTACAATAGAGGGTTTGATCCCGTGCCCGGCTCTCTTTTGCCGGATAGTGTATCAGGGGCTACTCCTCATATCATGATGATTTTTCAAAGGTTCCTTAGAAGCCATACCTCAAAGCCTTTATAAGGCCAAGATAGGACTCATTCAGCCCGCTTTCGGCAGCCTGAATCTTTCCAACCACCGTACCCATAAGGGTCCGATGTTCATCAACGTTGGACACATTCTTTAACACTGTCGATAGACCACCCGGCAGCTCTGCGTAGACAGAGGTGGCCGGCGGAGTAGTCAAACCTCCCTGCATGGAAGGTGGCCGCTCGCCCGATCCTGGAGCCTTAGCGGCCTCCAGAACCTTATCCGGCTCTGAGTCTCATCGAGACGATGCCTCGGTGTCGTGCCCGGACTTCGGAAAAGGAGTCCCCGGAGGCGTCTCGCTCGCCACAGCATTCGAGCTCAACGAATCCTCCGATGAGGGCTGTCCGACAGGAGACCTCGTTGGGCTGTATAAGATGTGGCGACAGTTAAAACTACTGTACTCAGACGACCCTGAATGCATAGGTGCATTAGGGATTCGGTTACTTACGATTTTTCCAGGGGCTGGGCCCTGGGATCCCACTCCGAGCCGCTGTCGGCGGCCGAGGTGGATGCCTCTGGATGGGAACCTCTCCCCCTCTTGGGTGATTTAGCCTCCAAGGAAGGGGAAGCCGCGCACTTCTTCCCACCTACGGAGTGAGGCTCGTCCTCCTCTGCTTCCTCCTCTTCGTCTTCGGCAGAAGGAGCGTCGCTGGAGTCTTCAGATTTATCGTCAGAAGTCTCGCAGCAACGGAGGCCGCTCCGGGTCTTCTTGACCTTCTTGGAGTCCTCCTTCTTTGGCACCTCGTAAGGCGCGGGGACCAGCATCTTCGTTAGAAGAGGTCCAGCTGGTTCCTCCGGCAGTGGGGCCGGACAATGCATCCGCTCCACCTTCTTAATCCATCCCTGGGGTCATGATGAAACACGATTAAAATGTCTCCCTCATTGCATGCCAAGTAAAGCATGGGTGGATAGAGCGTGACTATAACTTACTGCGCTTGGAGAATGGGATAATTGATACCCCCGATCCTCAGCAGAGTCCGGCCATGATTTGCCAGACTTGAAGAGCACCTTCCAGATATCCTTGTGGGAGGAGTCATAGAGCTCCTGAAGGGTCTGGTGCTCGGTTGGGTCGAACTCCCACAAAGTGCAGGCTCAACGCTGACAAGGTAGAACCAGGCGAACTAGCATCACCTGGACTACGTCGACGAGTTTGACGTCCTTGTCAACCGCGCTCCGAACGCACGTCTGGAGCAGTGATAGCTCATCGGACGAGGACTAGTTCAGGCCCTTCTTAGGCCAGGATGTGAGCCGTGGTGGACCTCCGGATCTGAACTCAGGAGCTGCAGCCCACTTCTTGCTGCGGGGTTCGATGATATAAAACCACTGCTCCTGCCACTCCTTGACGGAGTCGTTGAAAGTACCCTTCGGCCAAACAACCTTGGGCATCTTGCTCACCATGGAACCGCCGCACTCGGCGTGTTCGCCACTTATCACCTTGGGCTTCACATTGAAAATCTTCAGCCACAGGCCGAAGTGGGGCGGAATCCGGAGAAAGGCCTCGCACACGACGATGAACGTCGAGATATTGAGAAAAGAGTTGGGGGAAAGATCATGAAAATCAATCCCATAGTAATACATAACTCCACAGACAAATGTGTAACGCCCCGGATGCTACTTTCCATATTCGTAACTCCAACTCTTGCCTTTTCCGGAGATGCGATATGTTATTTTCCTCCGTGGTTGGGTTTTGTCTTTTGTTTTGCATTTTGTTCTTGTCATGCATCTCGTCTCATGTCATCATCTGCATATCATCTGCATGTTTTCCAAAACTTGCATCCGTTCGGGTTCCCCCGGTTCTCTCCGTTGTCCATTCCGAGCCCCGACACTCTCACACGCGCCTGCGGCACCTCCGAAATATTATTTCATAAGTGGCATAAAAATGTTCTCGGAATGGGTTGCAACTTGTCGTGTAGTCTTATTATAGTGTAGACAGAGCGCCTGCCAAGTTTCATCGCATTCGGAGTTCGTTTGACTGCCCAACCGTTAAATATATAACCGCTATATAGTCGGTCTATCGTCGGACATTTTCGGTCTCCGAAAACCCTGCCGGGCTGCTTTCCTCTTCTCTTCTCTCAGCCCTCCTGCAGCCCACCTAGGCCTGCCAAACCCCCCTCGCGATCAGATCCGTCGGATTACGATCGGAGGCTCCGAAACGGTCTCAAAGCCCCCTAACCCTAGCCACCTACCCTATATAATCAACCCCTAGTCCATTTTTGGGCATTTCCTAGCCTCCACCTACCCCTAGCCTTCTCCCACCTCGCAGCCTCTGCCCCCTCCTCGAAAATCGCGCCCCCAATCATCAGCCGCCGCCTCCTCCTTGATTTCCGGCGCTAACCAGCCTCCCTCCGCCACTTGGCGCTGCCCTAGAGGTCAGCCGCCACCGCGCCGTCGCCCTCCACCTCTCCCTGCGCGCCACCTCGCCTCCCCTAGCGCGCCTCCTCCACCTCAGGCCCGCGAGGCCCAGATTGGGGCCCGCCGAAGCCCATCTGGGCCCGGCTCCTGCTTGCCTGCGCCCGAGCGCCTCCCCTCGCAGCGCCCCGCCGTGTGGCCGTCCGCCCGCTCGCCGGTGCGCTGCCCCGGCCACCGAACTGCTCCGCCGCCGTCACCGACCAGGTCGCGCCTCCCCGTCTCCTCCTTCCTCCCCGTCTCACCTTCTCTCTCTCACTCGTGGCCAGGGCCACTGCTTCTTCTCGCAGGAACCGCGCCGCCAAAGCTCCTCGTCACCGGAAACCGTGTCCCCGACAGTCGGTGCTCGCCGGATCTGGCATCCCCGCCCTGGATCCGCCTCCTCCACCGCCTATCACTCTGTTCCTCGTCGAGCCGCCGCCCCTGCCAGCGACCTCGACGGAAGCCGCGTCGCCCGCACAAGGCCTCCTCTGCCCCATCTCCAGCGACCGCGGCCCAGCGTCACCAGTGCCCACCAGATCCAGCCGGCCCGCGTGGGCCTCCCCAGCTGCAGCCCAGCTTCTCCACCGAACCGGCCCAAGGCCCAGGGTGAGCAGCCCCCTCCAGCGCCCCTCTCCTGTACACTGTTGGGCCAATCAGTTTCGGCTCACGTAGGTTTTTTTAGCATCTGTGAATTTGTCTAATTATCCAGAGATTGCCAGTTTTACAGAAAACCCCCTAATATTCATGCATTTAATATCTCTCAAACTGTGCATCGGATTAAAATAATTTATATATGTAAAATGCTCAGAAAATTGTGTAGATTAATAATATGCCACTTTCATCTATGTTAAAAATGTTTAACATGCTGTTTGTGTTTATTTTGCATAATGCCATGCTAAAATGATTTATTTCATAACTAAATAACCGTAGCTCGGTTTTAAATAAACTTTATATGTATTTGGGGTGGAAAATGCCTAGATTAACTTGGTGCACTCATCTTGCATGTTTAACAACATTAAAATATGGTTTAGGGTAGAACAGTACCAAATTCATTTTATGCACATGGGGATTTTCCGAAATTGTTGTTTGTTGTTTCCGGCCTCATTTAAACTTGCCTAGATAGGTAGTTTCATTATGTTTCACCCCCTTGCCATGCTAATAACATTTAATATTGTTGGGTACATAACCAAGATCAAACTAAATAATTGCATGTGGTGTTTTGTCAATATGCAACTCGTTGCATATTGAGCTCCATTTAATTTGTAGTATTGTGTGTTGCAGTTTGCCATGCCATGCCTCTTTAAACCGGACATGCATCATACTTGATTGTGCATCATGCCATGATTATGCTTGTGTGTTTACCATGTTGTTTGTTTCTTTCCGGTGTTGCTTCTTAGTTCCGGTAATGTTGCGATTGTGAGGATTCGTTCGACTACTTCCGCTTGTCTTCTTCATGGACTCGTTCTTCTTCCTAGCGGGATTTCAGGCAAGATGACCGCTACCCTGGATCTCACTACTATCATTGCTATGCTAGTTGCTTGCTTGCGTTGAGTTCTTCTTCTGCTTCTTCGATCAGGGGATAGGTTCCAGGTCGGCAGCCTGGGATAGCAGGGTGGATGTCGTTTGAGTTTCTGTTTGTGTTTCATCCGTAGTCGGATGATGCTCTTATGTATTGTGATGTTATATTCGTGTGGCATTGTATGCCTTATGTATGTATCCCCATCTATTATGTAATGTTGATGTAATGATATCCACCTTGCAAAAGCGTTTCAATATGCGGGTCTATCCTTGGTGGGACCTTCGAGTTCCTTTTGGATAGGGTCGCATATTGGGCGTGACAAGTTGGTAATCAGAGCCTCGACCGACCATAGGAGCCCCCTTGTTTGTTGGCCGTTCTTGAGTCTAGAAGAAAACTATTTTGAGTCTTAGGATTATATATATCGGAGAGTAGGATTCATTTTACTCCTCAGCCCCTTCGTCGCTCTGGTGAGGTCTCCTGACGTAGATGTTTTGGCTTTCCTCTCCTCAAATTTCACTAAATTGTTTTTAGGATCACGCGGGTATCTTGGAATCGTACCGATGGTTTTGTGATGAGAACATTGTTCTTGGTGCCTCCTGTCTATTATGTGGCTTTGACCCGGGGATTTGAGCTCCGAGGTGTTGTCGTCACAATTTTATCATTGCAGTTCTGGAATATCTGAGTTTTGCCGACATCGAAAATCTCTTTTATGTAGTTGTTGGTGAGATAACCTCGACGCCACCCAGTACTGGGGAGTTCGGGAGTATTGCCATAGCTCGTATAACGGATGCTTTTCGAAGGTTGAGGTACACAATTTCCGGAGTTTTCTTGGTTATGTGTTGACGGATGGATACATCTGGATGTAGGTATTGTTAGTTTGGGTGAGATATATTGCTTCCCCTGTATCCCCAACACCTGATTGCATAACCAGAAAGTTTCGGGAGTTTATAGGTGGGAATTCAAGTAGCTCCTAGAATATCTTTCCGACAGATGCATGATATGGGATTGGGTAAATCTCTATCATATGTATTTGTTCCGGCTTATTCTGCTAGCCAAATCCTTTGTTTTGTTTTATTTGTGGTATTCGAGTTGCTTCGAAGTCAAATGTTGAATCCATACCTTTCAAGCGGTGTTCTCATATTTCTATGGGAGTGCTAATCCTTCTTGATCATTGAGTTGTCATGTCAATTCTTTTTCAACCGGTGTGCTTCTCTTCAAGTGGATCCGATCATTTTCAACATCCGCAAGATCAACTCTAAGTTTTCTCACCGGTGTTTGTTTCATCCATCCCAAGTTGCCTTTGTTTTCCCGCCCTCCCACCCCTTTTCTTCAAGGACTCAGATATCTTAATCAAGTATCCATCTTATGGATGTGAAGTTTCTCCATTCTTTTCCCATCAATGTTCTTATCCGGTGATTCTCAGGAAGATACTAACGGAGCTTCAAGTTCATCATTCTTCATTCTCGTATTCTTCTCCGGTGGATTAATTTCAAGTTTCGGTGTTGATTATATCTCTTCTTGTTGTTTCACATATCTTCCCATGTGAAATTCTTATCCAAGGCTCTATTATTTATTCACCTCTCCCAGTTCATATCCGGAGTGCTGAAGATATCTCAGAAGATTTGTGTTTCCATTCTTAATCCGTTCAAGCTATTTGGAGATTGTTATCTCATTCAAGCCATTTAATTCAACCGGTGCAATCTCCTTGTAAAATCATTTCCAACGGTGTTTTTCTTTTTAGTGGGCCCTAACCCACAGGTCTTTTCCCAGGATCTTACCTGACTCTTCGAATTATCAGGAGCGATTCTCAAATTCATTTGAAAGTTTGACGTAAGAATGAAATATCATCAGTCACACGCTTTCTCCAAGATTGCTTTCAAATTCTTTTCATTGTTGGCTCAACCTCTTCGCTTTTCATTCTCCCGGAGTATCTCAGTAATTTTGGTGGTGTTTCTCGTCGTCAGTTGAAGATTGAAGAAGTGTTTCCTCTAAATCTTGTCCCTTCTCTCGAAGATTCATGGCTCTCTTAAATTCTTTTCACCCATCCGGAGCAATTCAAGAGTCTTTTCAGATTGATTCTCCGTAGCCCATCATCTTAGAATTATTCATTCTCAGCTTTCAACTCTCGTTCTGGAATTCTTCCGATGCATCGTTCAAATATCCTCTAATCAGTTCATGGCCTCTTCATTCTCATGTATCTAAATTCCCTCAAGTATCTTCATTCGTTCTATAATTCTTACCGGCGATTCACCCCTTTACTTCGTTCGTTTTCAATTCTTACAGTGGTTCGTTCAAGATTTCTCTTCCTTCGTTATCATATAGATTCATTCGTTCTTTCCAATCCCACCGGTGGTTGTTGAATTCTTCCTCAAGTTGGCACTATATCTCTCTTAATCCTTTCTACGAGAATAAGGAGTATGCCAAATCCATTGCTTGTCATCAATTTATTTTGATGAAGGATAAGCATACAATAAATCTTATTCTTATTTCCTCGAGGTGATTCATTTTTTTTCTTCCAGAGATTGTTCATGATGAAGTAATTCTCGGTTCTAGTGTTCATCTTTTCTTTCCGGAGTTGGTCATCATATCACATTCTCGGTTCGAGTGGCTTCATCTTTCTTTTCGGAGTTCCAAGCTCTCTCAATTATCTCGTCGTGAAGCTCCATCTAAATCATCGCAAGGCTTCACCTTGTGTTTTCAGCTTCTCTTTCGTTTGATCATTCTTTTATTACCGGAGTTCTTCATGGAGGCTATACATGATGATTCGTCAAGGATTCTTTTCATTCTTCAATTGTTCTTCAAGATTTTCTCTCGAAGCTAAGATCCGCCAAGCTATACTAAAAAATAAACATGGTGCTCAACACATGTTTTTTCTGAGGAGTTCAAGTATTCTTCTTCTTGCATTCCGAAGTGCAATTCTTTCTACATTAATATTTGAGGTGGTGTTATATCATTCTTGACAATTTCTATTCATGTTTCTTGATTCACATGTTCGCAAGAATGAGGTATTTTAAATCCATCAATCCCTCCATTGGAGTTATCTTGTGTCATATTTCACCTAAAGCCTTCCATTGGGAATGTTGCTATTTGTGGTGCTTATCAATGATCCAAGTTATCTCTTTATCATCTTTGTGGAAGAAGTGTTCATCTCTTCGTTGATCTCAAGCAAGCAATTGTTTTTTGTTAGTGGCAGAATTTCACCTCAAGTGTTGAGATGTTTCCATAAGCCCACTACAAGCTTATTCTTTTTGTTGTTGGTTTTCCAACAACCCCGTTGTAACCATCTTGGAAGGGTGCTTTCCAAGCTCATTTGTGGCAGAAATTGTCATTTTCTTCTCCGCCCCTTTATCCCAACAATCTAGCTTCTATTCTTTCGTTCCGGAGGCATTGTGATGTTGCTCTTTTCACTCATCATCTTGCTTTCGCAAGATCATGTTCTTCTCCTTGCTTCTCCATTTAACCGGAGTGTTGTGTCATCTCTTCAAGTTCTTTCATCTTACCAAGTTTTGCCTCTCTTTTCAACCTGAGTGCTGTTTGAAATCCTTCTTACCCATTATGCCATTCTTTCAATAGTTCCGGAGGCAGTGTGTTGTTGATTTCATCAAGTATCTTCCCATCTTCTCAAGTTCATGTTCTATTCCTTCCATGTTCAACCGGAGTGCTACCCGAATTCTTCCTCTCTCATCTTGTTGTAAGCGGAGTGGTTTTGAACCCTATCTTGTCCATTAAACTCTTGATTCATGTCTTTGCAACCTTCAAGTTATCGTAATGTTCCTTGTTCCTCTTTTCTAATGGATTGTTTGCAATCTCGTTCATCTTCGTTGTTTTCTTTCTTTCATTTTGCTCAACCTCTCAAGGTTCATGGTTTCACTCGTTTGTTGAAGAAGCAACTTAGTTTTACCTCTTCTCTCCCTTTCTGTTTTCCCTCCGGTGCCATCCTAGATCTCGGGACGAGATCCTCTCATAGTGGTGGAGTGTTGTAACGCCCCGGATGCAACTTTCCATATTCGTAACTCCAACTCTTGCCTTTTCCGGAGATGCGATATGTTATTTTCCTCCGTGGTTGGGTTTTGTCTTTTGTTTTGCATTTTGTTCTTGTTATGCATCTCGTCTCATGTCATCATCTGCATGTTTTCCAAAACTTGCATCCGTTCGGGTTCCCCCGGTTCTCTCTGTTGTCCATTCCGAGCCCCGACACTCTCACACGCGCCCGCGGCACCTCCGAAATATTATTTTATAAGTGGCATAAAAATGTTCTCGGAATGGGTTGCAAATTGTCGTGCGGTCTTATTAAAGTGTAGACAGAGCGCCTGCCAAGTTTCATCGCATTCGGAGTTTGTTTGACTGCCCAACCGTTAAATATATAACCGCGATATAGTCGGTCTATCGTCGGACGTTTTCGGTCTCCGAAAACCCTGCTGGGCTGCTTTCTTCTTCTCTTCTCTCAGCCCTCCTGCAGCCCACCTAGGCCTGCCAAACCCCCCTCGCGATCAGATCCGTCGGATTATGATCGGAGGCTCCGAAACGGTCTCAAAGCCCCCTAACCCTAGCCATCTACCCTATATAATCAACCCCTAGTCCATTTTTGGGCATTTCCTAGCCTCCACCTACCCCTAGCCTTCTCCCACCTCGCAGCCTCCGCCCCTCCTCGAAAATCGCGCCCCCAATCATCAGTCGCCGCCTCCTCCTTGATTTTCGGCGCTAACCAGCCTCCCTCCGCCACTTGGCGCTGCCCTAGAGGTCAGCCGCCACCGCGCCCTCGCCCTCCACCTCTCCCTGCGCGCCCCCTCACCTACCCCAACGCGCCTCCTCCACCTCAGGCCTGCGAGGCCCAGATCGGGGCCCGCCGAAGCCCATCTAGGCCGGGCTCCCGCTCGCCTGCGCCCGAGCGCCTCCCCTCGCAGCGCCCCGCCGCGTGGCCGTCCGCCCGCTCGCCGGTGCGCGCCACCTCGCCGGTGCGCCGCCCCGGCCACCGAACTGCTCCGCCGCCGCCGCCGACCAGGTCGCGCCTCCCCGTCTCCTCCTTCCTCCCCGTCTCACCTTCTCTCTCTCACTCGTGGCCAGGGCCACTGCTTCTTCTCGCAGGAACCGCGCCGCCAAAGCTCCTCGTCACCGGAAACCGTGTCCCCAACAGTCGGCGCTCGCCGGATCTGGCATCCCCACCCTGGATCCGCCTCCTCCACCGCCTATCACTCCGTTCCTCGTCGAGCCGCCGCCCCTGCCGGCGACCTCGCCGGAAGCCACGTCGCCCGCGCAAGGCCTCCTCTGCCCCATCTCCAGCGACCGCGGCCCAGCGTCACCAGTGCCCACCAGATCCAGCCGGCCCGCGTGGGCCTCCCCAGCTGCAGCCCAACTTCTCCACCGAACCGGCCCAAGGCCCAGGGTGAGCAGCCCCCTCCAGCGCCCCTCTCCTGTACACTGTTGGGCCAATCAGTTTCGGCCCGTGTAGTTTTTTTTAGCATCTGTAAATTTGTCTAATTATCCAGAGATTGCTAGTTTTACAGAAAACCCCCTGATATTCATGCATTTAATATCTCTCAAACTGTGCATCGGATTAAAATAATTTATATATGTAAAATGCTCAGAAAATTGTGTAGATAAATAATATGCCACTTTCATCTATGTTAAAAATGTTTAACATGTTGTTTGTGTTTATTTTGCATAATGCCATGCTAAAATGATTTATTTCATAACTAAATAACCGTAGCTCGGTTTTAAATAAACTTTATATGTATTTGGGGTGGAAAATGCCTAGATTAACTTGGTGCACTCATCTTGCATGTTTAACAACATTAAAATATGGTTTAGGGCAGAACAGTACCAAATTCATTTTATGCACACGGGGATTTTCCCGAATTGTTGTTTGTTGTTTCCGGCCTCATTTAAACTTGCCTAGATAGGTAGTTTCATTATGTTTCACCCCCTTGCCATGCTAATAACATTTAATATTGTTGGGTACATAATCGAGATCAAACTAAATAATTGCATGTGGTGTTTTGTCAATATGCAACTCGTTGCATATTGAGCTCCATTTAATTTGTAGTATTGTGTGTTGCAGTTTGCCATGCCATGCCTCTTTAAACCGGACATGCATCATACTTGATTGTGCATCATGCCATGATTATGCTTGTGTGTTTACCATGTTGTTTGTTTCTTTCCGGTGTTGCTTCTTAGTTCCGGTAATGTTGCGATTGTGAGGATTCGTTCGACTACTTCCGCTTGTCTTCTTCATGGACTCGTACTTCTTCCTAGCGGGATTTCAGGCAAGATGACCGCTACCCTGGATCTCACTACTATCATTGCTATGCTAGTTGCTTTGTTCTATCGCTATGCTGCGTTACCTATCTTTTGCTCATCAAGCCTCCCAAATTGCCATGAACCTCTAACCTTTGACACCCTTCCTAGCAAACCGTTGCTTGGCTATGTTACCGCTTTGCTCAGCCCTCTTATAGCGTTGCTAGTTGCAGGTGAAGTTGAAGATTGCTCCATGGTGGACAGGATTTTGGTTGGGATATCACAATATCTCTTATATTATTAATGCATCTATATATTTGGTAAAGGGTGGAAGGCTCGGCCTTATGTCTGGTGTTTTGTTCCACTCTTGCCGCCCTAGTTTTCGTCATACCGGTGTTATGTTCCCGGATTTTGCGTTCCTTACACGGTCGGGTGATTTATGGGACCCCCTTGACAGTTCGCTTTGAATAAAACTCCTCCAGCAAGGCCCAACCTTGGTTTTACCATTTGCCTCACCACCACCTATATTTCCCTTGGGAGTAATTAATCCAAGGGTCATCTTTATTACAGCCCCCCCGGGCCAGTGTTTGTCTAAGTGTTGGTCCGAACCAGAGCCACTTGCAGCGCCACCTCGGGGAAACTTGAGGGTTGGTTTTAGTTGTACGTAGTGGTCATCCGGTGTTGCCCTGAGAACGAGATATGTGCAGCTCCTATCGGGATTGTCGGCGCATCGGGCGGTCTTGCTAGTCTTGTTTTACCATTGTAGAAATGTCTTGTAAACCGGGATTCCGAGTCTGATCGGGTCATCCTGGGAGAAGGTCTATTCCTTCGTTGATCGCGAGAGCCTGTCATGGGCTAAGTTGGGACACCCCTGCAGGGTATAATCTTTCGAAAGCCGTGCCTGCGGTTATTGGCAGATGGGAATTTGTTAATGTCCGGTTGTAGATAACTTGACACCAGATCCGAATTAAAACGCATCAACCGCGTGTGTAGCCGTGATGGTCTCTTTTCGGCGGAGTCCGGGAAGTGAACACGGTTTCTAGGTTATGTTTGACGTAAGTAGGAGTTCAGGATCACTTCTTGATCATTGCTAGTTTCACGACCGTTCCGCTTTCTCTCTTCTCGCTCTTATTTGCGTATGTTAGCCACCATATATGCTTAGTCGCTGCTGCAGCCTCACCACTTTACCCCTTCCTTTCCCTTTAAGCTTTGCTAGTCTTGATACCCATGGTAATGGGATTGCTGAGTCCTCGTGGCTCACAGATTACTACAACAACAGTTGCAGGTACAGGTTATGCGATGATCATGACGCGAGAGCGATGCTTGCTTGCGTTGAGTTCTTCTTCTGCTTCTTCGATCAGGGGATAGGTTCCAGGTCGGCAGCCTGGGATAGCAGGGTGGATGTCGTTTGAGTTTCTGTTTGTGTTTCATCCGTAGTCGGATGATGCTCTTATGTATTGTGATGTTGTATTTGTGTGGCATTGTATGCCTTATGTATGTATCCCCATCTATTATGTAATGTTGATGTAATGATATCCACCTTGCAAAAGCGTTTCAATATGCGGGTCTATCCTTGGTGGGACCTTCGAGTTCCTTTTGGATAGGGTCGCATATTGGGCGTGACAAAATGGGTGGAGGGGAAACCCGAGCCCGCGGACAAAATGGGGAAGGCACATGACTCTCTCGTGAGGCTCCAGAGTAGGGACGACCTGTCCCTCCGGTGGAAGATGGTGGCTAATCTTCTTGGCCAGATTCCCGGCTTCCCGGTGCTTCTTGATATCCTTCTCCCAGACGGTAGAGGCCATCCATTTGCCTCCTGCTCCAGATCCGAACATCTTTGGAAAGCTTCTCTTCAATGGAAAAGAATAAGGCTTGGGCGTTAGGGCTCGAGCAGAGGGGAATGAGTTAGCAGAAGGAGGAGGCGCGTGTAAAGAGGAAGGGACCCTATCTCTTTATAAGGGATGGTAAAAGCTTTTTGCGCCTCCCCACTTGCCTGGTGGAACCCGCTCACCTCCCACTCGCCGCGATTAGCGGTGCGGTTGGATTACCCATACCTGTATTGATGAGAATCCCGTGATAAAGGGACATGATCTCTGCTTTGACAAGACGTGTCAAGGAAACCGCCCCGCAATACGCGCTGTGGCTAGTTGTGGGAAAAACAATTCGAATAATGACCTGGCTGTAATGGCATATCACGTCGTCTAGAAGTTGTCAGCTGAAGTATCATTCTCTGTATGGTGGTATGAAGATCATTTTGTAGATCCAGACACGGTCTACGTGTTCGACAATAACCTTGGAGTATTCGAAGGGAGGAACCCGCCTTGCAATGCCGAAGACAAGACCGCGCGTCGGACTCATCGTCATTGAAGCCTGGTTTAGGGGCTACTGAGGGAGTCCTGGATTAGGGGGTATCCGAACAGCCGGACTATATACATCGTCCGGACTATCGAAGCATGAATACATAAAACTCAAGATTTCGGCCCGTGTCTAGATGGGACTCTCCTTTGCGTGGAAGACAAGCTTGGCGATCCGGATATTGTGTTTCCTTCCTTGTAACCGACTCCATGTAAACCCTAGCTCTCTCCGGTGTCTATATAAACCGGAGAGGATGGTCCTTAGAAGGCCGATCACAATTACAATCATACCATCATAGGCTAGCTCTTAGGGTTTAGCCTCTATGATCTCGTGGTAGATATACTCTTGTACTACTCATATCTTCAATATTAATCAAGCAGGAAGTAGGGTTTTATCTCCATCGAGAGGGCCCGAACCTGGGTAAACATTGTGTCCCTTGCTTCCTGTTACCATTAGCCTAAGACGCACAGATCGGGACCCCCTACCCGATATCCGCCGGTTTTGACACCAACAGTCTCTCCAAAAGGTGTTTACAGCAAGGATAATTGTGGTAAACTAGAAAGCAAAGACTCAAATCATACAATACGCTCCAAGCAAAACACATATCATGTGGTGAATAAAAATATAGCATCAAGTAAAGTTACCGATGGACGAAGACGAAAGAGGGGATGCCTTCCGGGGCATCCCCAAGCTTAGGATTTTGGTTGTCCTTGAATTTTACCTTGGGGTGCCTTGGGCATCCCCAAGCTTAGGCTCTTGCCACTCCTTATTCCATAATCCATCAAATCTTTACCCAAAAACTTGAAAACTTCACAACACAAAACTCAACAGAAAATCTCATGAGCTCCGTTAGCGAAATAGAACAAACCACCACTTTAAGGTAATGTAATGAACTCATTCTTTATTTATATTGGTGTTAAACCTACTGTATTCCAACTTCTCTGTGGTTCATACCCCCCGATACTAGCCATAGATTCATCAAAATAAGCAAACAACACACGAAAAAACAGAATCTGTCAAAAACAGAACAATCTGTAGCAATCTGTAACTTTAGAATACTTATGGAACCCCAAAAATTATACGAGAATAGGAAGACCTAGATAATTTGTTTATTAATCTTCTGCAAAAAGAATCAGCTGGAAAGCTCATATCTGTGATTTATGAAAATTATTCTCGTTCGCACAAAAGTTTCTGTTTTTCAGCAAGATCAAACTAACTGACACCCAAGATGATCCTATAGGTTTTACTTGGCACAAACACTAATTAAAACATAAAAGAACATCTAACAAGAGGCTAGATGAATTATTTATTACTAAATAGGAACAAAAAGCAAAGAACAAAAATAAAATTGGGCTGCCTCCCAACAAGTGCTATCGTTTAACGCCCCTAGCTAGGCATAAAGGTGAGAATAGATCTAAGTATTGCCATGTTTGGTATTCAATTCTTCAATAGAACACTTATAACCCTTAGTAGTTTCCTTATTTTTATTAATGCTTAAACTCCTAGGCAAGAAATCAATAAATTCGTTTGTAGCAAAAGGTTCCTTAATGATAGCGAAAAAGCTGGGGTGAACACTTATTGATTTGAGATCCGCATTTTCCTTACTAGAAGATTCACCCTTATTTCTAGGAACATACATTAATTTGGTAATTTTGGTAGTAGGAGGATTTGGAGTATTTTTCACGGATGAAAAGGCAGACCCTAAGTTGGTAATAATATCCTCAAGTTTACCGATTCTTGTGGAATCTTGATCTATTCTTTCGTTAACTATATGTTCTTTTTCTTTAAAAAAATTTAGAGTAACTCCAACCTTAGATCCATATTGGATAATTTGGTTGTGGATCTTTTTATCCAAATTTTCAGTTAACTCTACAGTGGCAACTTTATTTTCAAAAATTTCAAGCCTTTGCATCACATGTTCCAAAGTTAAAACAGTTCCATTAACCAAAAGAGGTGGTGGACCAAACAAATCTATCATATCATTATAAGAATCAAAAGTATGGCTACCCAAGAAATTCCCTCCGGTAATGGTATCAAGAATATATCTGTTCCAAGGAGTAATGCCTACATAAATTGCGAAGAAGAACGGAAGTAGATTGCTTCCTAGTAGATCTATTCTGAGCATTGCAAATTCTATGCCAAGCATCTTTTAGATTTTCTCCCTCCCTTTGTTTAAAATTAAGAACTTCATGATTGGGAGTACTAACAGTGATAGAAGGACTAGCCATGACAATGAACGACGACACAAGAAGCAAGTGAAAAAGAGGCGAACAGGAAAAACAGGGCGAATAAAATGGCAAGGGTGAAGTGGGGGAGAGGAAAACGAGAGGCAAATGGCAAATAATGTAATGCAAGGGATAAGAGTTTCTGATGGTTACTTGGTATGTCTTGACTTGTGCGTAGACTCCCCGACAACGGCGCCAGAAATCCTTCTTGCTAGCTCTTGAGGATGCGTTGGTTTTCCCTTGAAGAGGAAAGGGTGATGCAACAAAGTAGCGTAAGTATTTCCCTCAGTTTTTGAGAACCAAGGTATCAATCCAGTAGGAGGCTACACTCAAATCCCTCGTACCTGCACAAACAAATAAGAACCTTGCAACCAACGCGATAAAGGGGTTGTCAATCCCTTGACAGCCACTTGCAAAAGTGAGATCTGATAGAGATAATAAGATAAATATTTTTGGTATTTTTATGATATTGATTGGAAAGTAAAGATTGCAAAATAAAATAGATCGAAAACTTATATGATGGAAAATAGACCCGGGGGCCATAGGTTTCACTAGTGGCTTCTCTCAAGATAGCATAAGTATTACGGTGGGTGAACAAATTACTGTCGAGCAATTAATAGAAAAGTGCATAATTATGAGAATATCTAGGCATGATCATGTATATAGGCATCACATCCGCGACAAATAGATTGAAATGACTCTGCATCTACTACTATTACTCCACACATCGACCGCTATCCAGCATGCATCTAGAGTATTAAGTTCATAAGAACAGAGTAACGCATTAGGCAAGATGACATGATGTAGAGGGATAAACTCAAGCAATATGATATAAACCCCATCTTTTTATCCTCGATGGCAACAATACAATACGTGCCTTGCTGCCCTTGCTGTCACTGGGAAAGGACACCGCAAGATTGAACCCAAAGCTAAGCACTTCTCCCATTGCAAGAAAGATCAATCTAGTAGGCCAAACCAAACTGATAATTCGAAGAGATTTGCAAAGTAACAAATCATACATAAAAGAATTTAGAGGAGATTCAAATATTTCTCATAGATAAACTTGATCATAAACCCACAATTCATCGGATCTCGACAAACACACCGCAAAAAGTATTACATCGAATAGATCTCCAAGAAGATCAAGGAGAACTTTGTATTGAGAATCAAAGAGAGAGAAGAAGTCATCTAGCTAATAACTATGGTCCCGAAGGTCTATGGTAAACTACTCACAACTCATCGGAGAGGCTATGGTGTGGATGTAGAAGCCCTCCATGATCGATTCCCCCTCCCGTGGAGCACTGGAAAAGGTCCCAAGATGGGATCTTACGGGTACAGAAGGTTGCGGCGGTGGAAATAGGGTTTCGTGGTGCTCCCGGATGTTTTCGGGGTATATGAGTATATATAGGCGAAAGAAGTCGGTCACAGGAGCCACAAGGGGCCCACGAGGGTGGGGGCGCCTACCCCCCTGGGCTCACCTCCCTGCCTCATGGCCGCCTTGTTTCTTCCTTGATGTCTACTCCAAGTCTCCTGGATTGCATTTGTTCCAAAAACGACTCTCCCGAAGGTTTCATTTCGTTTGGACTCCTTTTGATAGTCCTTTTCTGCAAAACACTGAAATAGGCAAAAGACAACAATTTGGATCGGGCCTCCTGTTAATAGGTTATTCCCAAAAGTAGTACTCCCTCCATTCCCTTATACAAGGCCACTAAAATACATTTTGCATCAATACAAGGCCACCAACAGTAATCGAGGCAAAAATTAATGATATTTCCTCATACTAGCAACTTTTTAATGTTTGCATGCATGTAGTCATAATGACACCTCGCCACTTCCTTTCCATTCATTCATTGCATGATTGTGGTGTATTAATGATCCCGGTTAACGAAAAGAAAAGTTGAACTGCAAAGGAGTCATTAAATTTTATCTTGGTACCTGTAATATGAGTTTGTGGCCTTGTATAAGGGAATGGAGGGAGTATAAAAGTGTATAATAAAGCCCATTACACATCCAAGATAGATAATATAATAGCATGGAACAATAAAAAATTATAGATACGTTGGAGACGTATCAAGCATCCCCAAGGTTAATTCCTTCTCGTGCTCGAGTAGGTAAATGATAAAAACAGAATTTTTGATGTGGAATGCTACCTAACATATTTATCAATGTAATTTTCTTTATTGTGGTATGAATGTTCAGATCCGAAAGATTCAAGACAAAAGTTTAATATTGGCATAAAAATAATAAACTTCAAGCATACTAACAAGGCAATCATGTCTTCTCAAAATAACATGGCGAAAGAAAGCTTATCCCTACAAAATCATATAGTTTGGCTATGCTCCATCTCCGTCACACAAAAATACTCAAATCATGCACAACCCCGATGACAAGCCAATCAATTGTTTCATACTTTGATTTTCTCAAACCTTTTCAACTTTCACGTAATACATGAGCGTGAGCCATGGATATAACACTATGAGTGGAATAGAATGGTGGTTATGGAGAAGACAAAAAGAAGGAGATGGTCTCACATCAACTAGGCATATTAATGGGCTATGGAGATGCCCATCAATAGATATCAGTGTGAGTAAGTAGGGATTGCCATGCAACGGATGCACTAGAGCTATAAGTGTATGAAAGCTCAAAAAGAAACTAAGTAGGTGTGCATCCAACTTGCTTGCTCACGAAGACCTAGGGAATTTTGAGGAAGCCCATCATTGGAATATACAAGCCAAGTTCTATAATGAAAATTCCCACTAGTATATGAAACTGACAAAATAAGGGACTCTCTATCATAAAGATCATGGTGCTACTTTGAAGCACAAGTGTGGAAAAAGGATAGTAGCATTGCCCCTTCTCTCTTTTTCTCCATTTTTTGTTTGGCTTCTTTGGCCTCTTTTTTTTCATTGGCTTCTTTGGCCTCTTTTTTAATTCCTCACATGGGACAATGCTGTAATAATGATGATCATCACACTTCTATTTACTTACAACTCAAGAATTACAACTCGATACTTAGAACAAAATATGACTCTATTTGAATGGCTCCGGGGGTGTACCGGGATGTGCAATGAATCAAGAGTGACACGTATGAAAGAATTATGAATGGTGGCTTTGCCACAAATACGATGTCAACTACATGATCATGCAAAGCACTATGACAATAATGAAGCGTGTCATAGTAAACGGAGCAGCGGAAAGTTGCATGCCAATATATCTCGGAATGGCTATGGAAATGCCATAATAGGTAGGTATGGTGGCTGTTTTGAGGAAAGTAAATGGTGGGTTTATGGTACCGGCGAAAGTTGCACGGTACTAGAGAGGCTAGCAATGGTGGAAGGGGGCTCTACACGGATGAGAGCATCGCCCGGTTCAAGTCGAGGACGTCCGGTTCCGCCTGCAGGAGGGCCTCAATGGCAGCGGCATCCGCGCGCTCCGTGTCAAGTTGAGCCTCCGCCGCCCGGTTCAAGTCCAGGACGTACAGTTGTGCCTGCAGGAGGGCCTCGATGGCAGCAGCATCCATGCGCTCCGCATCGAGTTGAGCCTCTGCCGCTCGGTTCAGGTCCAGGACGTTTGGTTCCGCCTCCAGGAGGGCCTCAATGGCAGCGGCATCCGCGCGCTCCACCTCAAGTTGAGCCTCCGCCGCCCGGTTCACATCCACGACATCCGGTTCCGCCTGCAAGAGAGCCTCGATGGCAGCAGCATGCACGCGCTCCACATGAAGTTGAGCCTCTGCCTCCCGGTCCTCCTTTAGTATCGCCAGGTTGAACCGCTGGTCCGCCTGCACCATGGGGGACCCGGACGCTGGCACGAAGTCGATGTCCATCGTCTCATACCCATCGGGGGCCTTCTGCATGGCGACCTCCACCATGAACATTGGATCGACTTCCTCCTCCTTGTAGCTTGGCTCTAGAGAACTCGGGGATTGGCCCGCTGCAAAGCGAGCTTGGGAATGGAGGTCCGTGGCACCGACCACCACCGCGATTTCTGCGCGCCGCTCCAGAGTCAACATCTTGTAGTACGTGATCTTGCGGTGCACCATGGCTTTCTGGCGAACTAGGGGATGCTTGATGCGGGCTAGGGGATCGAAAGGTGGGGGAATGGGATGGAGAGGAGGTGTAGCTTTGGGGCAGTGGCAGGCGTAGGCCGAGCAGCAAAGGTTCTGGTGTGAATAGTGGTTTCAGTGACGACCGGTCAATCGGTTTTGACTGTACATCGCTCTTGTCATGTTGACGTTGCACCCCGGCACGCTGGACCCTCCATGTTGCTCACCGAATGGAACATGCTTCGTCTTGTGTTTTCGCTCGCTTGTGGGACCGCAGTTGAGAGCAAACCGACGTCCCTCCCCTCCCCTGCCCGCGTCATTTATACTCACACTCCCTCAGTTTTATGCGAAGTAGATAAAAATAGAGGGAGTATACTATGGATGAGGATCCCCTGACGTGGCCGAACCCATTGAGTAACTGACATGAGGGGCCTAGCAAGCATGGGGTCCGCCAGTAAGTGACCAAAAGGGAGGGTAAGGCAGGGATACCTACGTCAGAGGATCCACTTCCACTACTACTCCCTCCTTCCATTTACTATACAGGGCCTAATGCGTTTTTCGAGGCTAGCTTTGACCACATGTTAGAGTAATAATATACAGGGGCGAAGCTACGTATAGCTACCCGGTGTCACTGGCACCAGGTGCAATTTGCATGCACTTATTAGCTTAGTGTGTAGGCCATTCAATTGTTTGATATGTAGGCATGTGTTCTTCTATATGGACACCGGGTAATTTTAAGTCTGGATCCGCCCCTGATAATATATGACATGCAACTTACACAAAGCATACGGTCAAATTCGTATGTGAAAGGAGCTTCCAATGATATAATTTTCACATTATACATCTCATGTACTATTAATCTTGTCAATAGTCAAAGGCGGTTTTGAATAAGCATTAGAGCATGGTTAATAATATAGCCAACCGATGGCTATAAGGAACTGCCATGTCATCTATAACCATCATCTATATGCACTCATACAGTAGTGTGGGCTATAAGGTTGGCTATTTCCCGCAAAAAAGTATAAGATTGGCTATTGTATTAGTACTTTTTTGCATCTCCTCTCTATATCTTTCTTCATATTTATTGTATTTAACTAGGGTGCGTTATTAGCTAGGCTCTTGCATGAGAGCTCACTCCCCTTACTTCTTCACATCTCTCTCCTCCACATAGGCCCTATATAAATGGAAGGAGGGAGTACTAGGAGCACTGCATACTCTAGTACAAATGTTGTCAGTACTCCACTAGTACTATTGGACAGGGAGCTTAAAAAAGTTACTATTGGACTGGCTATACATGGCGAAATCCTAGTAGGAAGAGCATGCGCGAGAACAAGCACATTCACATGGTTGAAAACAAATTGGAAACCATCTCTGTGTGAATACAAATCTAGGAGTACATACGAATCTAACAATATTGATTGGGCATTGTTGAATGTTGATACTTTTTCTGTAAGTTCGATCAAAGTAGAGATACTTTGACTACACATAAAACTTATATGTAAACTAGAAAGGATAGGAGGGAGTATATCGTATGTTCAAAAGCGAAACGAACATTGAATACCCTTTATATATGATTTTTGGATGCTATGATCACCGGTTCAAAATTTTGAATCCCCTTAGGTATCACACATGCCCCCACTCGTTCTCTCTCGATTTCATCTCGGGGTCTGGAGATCGATTGAAAGAGGACTAGGGTGGGTACAATATGTTCGTTTCGCTTATGAGCATACAATATACTCCCTCTGATCCCCACAGACCCCCCCCCCGCGGGTCATTTCTATCATAGAAACAGACCAAACCTTTATCTCCTTGCACGACAAGCAATTGATCTCTCAACATCAATCAATCTTGTCAACATGTGTCGGGGCATGAACCAAATGGGATGTCAAAACTAAGATGGGAAGCGACACGTAGTGGAGGCAAAGTGAAACTTTAAACTAGCCGTTTGTTTGTATGCATGTCAGACAAATTACAACATTGGAAATACAAGCATGGTCTAGGCCCACATGCGAATGATACTCAGCGGAATGTTCAAATGAGGCATGCGGGAGGATGGACTCGACCGGAGGGCGGCATGATCGATGGAGAAGAGGGTTGGAGAGGAATGAGAAATAAGCAAACGCCACATGATTATACTTGAACAACTCAAATAAAGAATAAGTCGTCTCGCTTGGCCTACATAGTGAACGGCCTAATGCGCAACGCGGAGCACTAACGCTCGAATATGGCCGGGAAAACAGGGAAACCGACATGTGGGGCACACCTGTCGGGACGACGTAGCGCAGACTATTCCAATGGAGGAGCTGGCCCACGACCTCCTCGCCACCGACAACCGTTCATGTGGGTCGTGGGGGCCAGCAACGTGGCGCAGCTCCAGCACCGCCTCTGGACATGGCGACCGTAGTGAGTGACACGCTCATTGTCGTTGGACATGATCGGTTTCAGTGTGCCGAGGGTGGCGTTAGCGTTGTGGCACGACCGACAGATCAACACCCGGCTCATCGAGGATGCACGGGGCACCGAAGTGCGCGCGTGTCGTGACGCGTCCGCGGAGTGGTGTAGCGTGGCTAACTGCATCCCCAGGACCTGAGACCATGCCGGGTCGTCTTGCTTTTTCACTGACATGTGGGGATCGCATGTGAGCAAAGGACATCTCCAACGTTGCCACGACCGCAGCTGACTACCCTGGCACACCAAAAAACCCATCCCTCACGCTGTTGCATGGTGTGTTCCCAGCCGGCGCCAGCTGCCCGCATTCTTGTCGTCCGTCTGTATGCCATTGTTAAGAGGCTTGGTGCCCGAGGAACCAACTCCGGTGACTTAATGACGCACCCGGATGCTTGGCCTCATCAAAATGCGCTACTTAAAGCGGCAACGCCCAGCTAACCTCCACACCGTAGCGCATCGTCCTGCTACCTGGCACCACATCCGCCATGACCGCGAGCGCGAATGCTCTGCAGGAGAGCTTGTCTTTGGAGATGAAGCTCGAGGTCGCCACCCTCGCTCAAGTCGCCGCTCGCGACGCAATAGCGGCGTAGCCGGACGCGGACACGACCGCACAAGCGGTGGCCACGCTGGTGGCCGACGACGGGAGCACCGTCAGCCACGTGTCCTACTTGCCGCCATCCAACATCCGGCACCACCGAGGTCGGGGACTCCTCCAAGGATGAGTAGGGCATGGGAGGCGGCAGGGCATGGTGTGCCAACTGGCCACTCCGTATCCCGTGTTCTACTCTTCCTCACCGGAGACCGCACCTTCACTTCATGGGTCTTGAACCCCGCCCCCGTACATAGAGATCGCAGATGGAGGACGTCGGTCACCGCCGTAGAATAGGTTTAGGGTCGGGTTTCTTTTATTTTTCTGTCCTATAAAAGTTCGAAATGTAATGAAAATCTACCGTGTTTGCATTAATCTCGGCCGGTGTATATGAACTTTCACAATAATATAGTATATTGTAGGAGTACTAGAAAGATGCCCGTGCGTTGCATGGAACATCAAGATCTTGTGGGAGAAAAGGATGAATGAGGGAAGGCCTTATCTGCAAATGTGGAGAGGAGTGCGGGTAAATTGTCATAGTTTCCTTCCTATCCGTTAGATATAGATCGGACAACCTATATTGCAGGATGACAATCACACCATCATCACCTACTCTTCTTTTTATTGAACTGAGACAAAGCTAACATGCGAAGTAAATAAACACATAGGGTCTACATTCACAATTTATCTTAGGCACTCCAATAGTACGTCCACTACACATTCATGCATTTCACATCTTTCTACATCTACCGGAACCTACAAAAGGGTTAACGTAAATTGCCTCTCTCTCTCCTCCCTGATTTTCATGGTGGTGGGCCCCTCCCTCCCCCAATCTACAATCAACAGCTCACACGTTTCACATTACGTTAATTACGTAACTGGGATTACGTAGGTGTAGCATTACTCGTCCTAAATAAACCCAACTAAGCCAACCTCCCAGCATATCACGTGGGAAATGACCCGGCCACGCCGTTTTAGTCGGGATTACGAGATTACTAGTAGTAGTATCGATGGATCGCGCGAAGCACCAATTTTTTTTGAGGGGGCGAAACACCTAGTTTAAAAGGAAAAAAGGAGGTACACTCACAACACCCCTATTACGGTCGCATTGCACCCCACACACATTCGGTCCTGCACACGGCTCACCCAAATGGAACACGCTTCAGCTTGCCTCTTCACTGACACGTGGGACTGCACTTGGAGAAACCGACCATGCACCAAACTCCCTCCGCCCACCGCAC
>NW_021286850.1:32868-41304 GCF_002162155.2 Triticum dicoccoides
CCCCTCCACTCCATTCGCTCCGCCAAAGCCACCCTCCCCGCCATGCCGATACGTCGGCACCGCGGTTCATCGTGGGGACGCACGGCGATCCTCTCGCTCCCACAGTACGCTCTTGTAGACTGTCGTCCTCTAGCCGCGCCGCCACCGCTGGCGATGTTCTTGTGGAGGCGCACGGCGGTCAGCGCCGCCACCGCTGGCGATGTTCGTGTGGAGACGCATGGTGGTCAGCTTCTCCCACAATATACACATTCTAGACTGAGGCCCCGTGCATGTCGGTGTAGCGCTAAATGTTAGCTGATAGACGCTGTTAATCTCACTGTTTGCCAAAGTAGTTTACAGTCAGTATGCTCTACTTAAGAAGGTTCCTTGCCCTGTTCTAAACTCAATCTGCTTAGCTGAGATGTCATGCCAAGGCCGATTAGTTGCTAAAATATCCTGCCATATATTTATTGTGACATAGATTTCCATGGTCTAGTAGCCAATCTGTTAGGTGAAATAGCTCTACACCGTTTTATACTCGATCTTTGTTGCTGCGATGGCCTTCGATAGTTTGATGGCTGTGTGCTCGGCCTCATTGACTGCTGAAGCAGCCTGCCATAATTTAGCACTCAAATCTGTTTGCTGAATTAGCTTTACATATATTTTGTTACTTAGATCTGCTCGTCCAAATATCATGCCATAACTTTAGACATCGACCTAGGTATATTTTTCTGGACTTCATAAAAAAGCATATATGTTTTTCCTGTAATATCTAGTAGAAGAACTAATTTGTATGTCTAACAAATGGACATGACTTGGATAACTTCCTCTTGAAGAGTTTCCGCTGCATATGTCGAGGGGGTTGAAAACTTCATGAACTTTATTAGAGCTGAGTACGATGGTCCGAAATCAGATGTGCTCTGCCTATGTAGCAGTTGTATGAATTCAGTTACAAGACCCCAGTCAACTGTGCAAAATCATCTACACTAGTATGGGATGTCGGTCACATATACTAGGTGGGTTCATCATGGTGAAGCTGTGAACGTCAATGTTATTGACTACGTGGAAGCAACAGATCACCATCTTGATCTGCCTGATGCTCAGGTGGAAGATGAGGAGGAGGTGGTGGTGGCAGAGCCAGTGAGTTTAACCAACATTGAAACAATGCTACGAAATGCTCATGCATTTCATGAACTTTCACCTGCAGAAGAAAAACGGTGGGCCCGCATGTTGGAACAATGCAACGTGGCTGTCACCCCAGGAAATAAGCTGTCAGTATTCTCAGCTATGGTCACCTTTCTTCGGGTGAAGACATCTGAGTGGATGACCAACAAATCATTCGATGCAATGTTGGTTGATTTCTGCAAATCTTTCCAAGATGCGTTCTAGCTGCCACACACCTACAGTAAAATGAAGAATTTCCTTCATGCAGTTTGAATTGGATATGATATGATCCATGTTTGTAAGAATAATTGTGTTTTGTTTCGGAAGGATTATGCCAACTTAAGTGAATGCCTGAAATGCAAACATCAAGATGGAAAGATGGCGATGCTATGAAGAGGATTCCTCATAATGTTCTGAGACATTTTCCAATTATACCAAGATTGCAGAGGTTGTTTCATGATGCTGAAACAAGAGAGGATGTACTGTGGCATTCTAGGAACCAGGAGTACAGAGATCAAAATGTAATGAGCCATCCATCTCATGGTAGTGAGTGGAAAAGCTTCCATTGGACGTGGACGTTATGTGGAGAGGCTGACAGCTCGGTCCACGGCCGCACACAAGGAAATGCCTCCTTATTACGCGCAAAATAATGATTCCTCCACCTAACATCTGGGACCCACTGGAAGGGCCTTTGTATTCGCGAAAAAACATTCTCCCCACTGACAGGTCGAAACCACCAGCTATATCTTCGCACGCAAGGAAGTGCCTCCTTATTACATAAAAAAATGAATACTCCAGCTGCTAGCTGGGACCCAACATAGTGGGAGGCTGACTTGTGGGCCTACGAAGTTGACGGGGACGGAGGGCTTTGTCAACTTAGTCAATATGAACGATTCTAGCTCCAGTGACCGTACGATGTTCATCCAACGGCCGTAGTTCTTATTAAACATATGGTCTTCTTGCTCCAGCCGCCCAAACCAACGCCGGTCATGCTGCGTGCTCCTGCCTCCTGTGGCTGGCTGTGATGCCGCGAAATCCTCACCGCCCCCTACTACTCACACCGCTGGCTAGGCCATCCCTCTACTCACCCACAACCCCTGTTATTCTGCGGCGACGACAACCTCACACCGCAGCCAAACCAGTGAACCCTCGTACTCCTCTCCGTGTGGGCATCCATTGCCGCGTCTTCCCCGGCTCCGCGTCGTCCCCTTCCTAGGCCTCGCCGTCATCCATCGCCTTAGTGCACTCGGCGCGGCGTGGTCAATGTGGTCAACAACCGACTTCCATTGGAAGAGTACTGTACGTGGAGGGGCTGACAGCTGGGTCCACGGCCGCAGCAAGGAAGTGCCTTCTTATTATGCGGAAAATAATGATTCCTCCTCCTGATAGCACAGAGCCACCGGACGGGCCACCGTATTTCACAAAAAAATGTTTCCCCCAGATTGTTGGGACCTACCAGCTATATCTTTGCATGCAAGGAAGTGCGTCCATATTACAAAAAAAATGATTTCCCCCCTGACTGTTGGGACCCACCAGCTACATCTTCGCAAGCAAGGAAGTGCCTGACAGTCGGGACCCACCTGGTCGATGCATACATAGTGTTTTCATTCTGGTCGCGAACGTGTACATACATACTGGTCGATGTAGAGGCACGCACGTGTCATAGTAGAGGCGCCCACGTAGCATGTACACGTACTACAGCGGCCAGGGTACAAGAAAGAAATACGACCACGTACATACATATGGGCGGGGTCTCAAACGCCTACTCGCGCATAGATATGGCCAGGGCTCGTGTACATGGCTTGGTCGGAATGGAAAAACTGCATCGTCGTCGTGTTCATGGGGAGCCAATCAGCTGGGTTGGAATGGAGTGCATCGTCATGTTCATCGGGAGGGCTTGGACGGAATAGCCAATGGAAACGAGGCCTGACGTACCGCAGAACGGAGGAAACGGCCTTGTGTTCGACCGGCCAAGGTCGAATTGAGATCCTGTTCATCGAGAGGGGTCTGGCGTACCGCAAAACAGAGGAAACAGACTTCTGTTGGACCTCCTACGGTCGAAACGGGGCCCTGTTGATCCGGAGGGGTGTGGCGTACCGCAAAACGGAGGAAACAGACTTGTGTTGGAGCGCTACGGTCGAAACAGGGGTCCTATTCATCGGGAGGGGTGTGGCGTACCGCAAAATGGGACTCCACGAGATACTGTTCATCTCCACCATCGACCTCCTCCAGCCACCACGGGCTACTGTTCATCCACCGTCGACCACCTCCAGCCTCCACCTGTGACTGTTAATCCACGGGCTCCTATTCATCCAGCCTCCACCGCGCGCTCCTCCACCGGCTACTGTTCAACCAGCCCTTGATACGTCTCCAATGTATCTATAATTTTTGATTGTTCCATGCTATTATATTACCCCTTTTGGATGTTTATGGGCTTTATTTTACACATTTATAACCTACTAACCGGAGGCCCAACCCGTATTGCTGTTTTTTTGCCTATTTCAGTATTTCGAAGAAAAGGAATATCAACGAAGTCCAAACGGAATGAAACCTTCGGGAGCGTGATTTTTGGAATGAACGTGATCCAGAGGACTTGGAGTGCAAGTCAAGAAGCAGCCAAGGCGGCCACGAGATAGGAGGGAGCCCCCCCTATAGGGCGCGCCCCCTGTCTTGTGGGCCCCTCGGGCGTCCACCGACATACTTCTTCCTCCTATATAATCCTACGTACCCCGAAAACATCCAGGGAGCAGACGAAACACAATTTCTAGGGAGCAAGAAGGATTTCTGGCGCCGTTGCCGGGGAGGTCTTTGCTCAAGTCAAGACATACCAAGTACCGATCACAAACTCTTCTCCCTCGCATTTACATTATTTGCCATTTGCCTCTTGTTTTCCTCTCCCCCACTTCACCCTTGCCGTTTTATTTACCCTCTTTTTCCCAATCTCCTCCTCTCTCTTTAGCTCGCCTTTTTCCGTTTGCCGGGTGTTAGTTCGTTTACCTTGTTACCATGGCTAGTTCCTTATCCGCTCCTATGTCTCCCGAGTTTGAAGTTCTTCACTTCAAGCAAAGGCAAGGAGAAAACTTAAAAGATGCTTGGTATAGGATGATGGAATCTTATTGCAAGTGCACCCTAGAGGTAAACTTCTGAATTATTCGTCGCAATTTTTATGTGGGCTAAATATGACGCATAGACAACTCTTGGATTGCATTGCCAAGGGAAATTTTATTGAAATTGATCCCAGTATTGCTCATGAAATTATTGAGGGAATAGTAGGAACACTAACTCAAAAGGGAGGACAAGATCCTACCCAAGAAGAAACCCAAGTTTTGGAAAGATTTGCGAAGTAACAATTTTTTTACAAAAATCTCTTGAGCCTCTTAAAAGTGTTAGCGGAAATCTTCACCGCATGAATATGTTGATTACTCTTTGCAATAAGTGGTTGGATTCTTGTAACACCCACGATGCGGCTATATCTCCCACGTGTCGAAGCACGACTTAGAGGCATAACCGCATAGTGGTTTTGTTGCAAGAACGGTCATCTTCACACAATCCCATGTAATGAACAAGAATGGAATAAAGAGAGTTGGCTTACAATCGCCACTTCACACAATACATAAATTAAGATCATACATCATTCAAAATACACTCATAGACCGGCTACGGTCAAGTTCAAATGAAAAGAAGACAACCCCAAATGCTAGATCCCCGATCGTCCCGACTGGGCTCCTCTACTAATCATATGGAAACGAAACATAGTAACGACCAAGGGCCTCATCAAACTCCCACTTCAGCTCAGTTGCGCCATCTGCGATGGTATCCTCGGCACCTGCATCTGTTTTGGTAGAATCTGTGAGCCACGGGGACTCAGCAATCTCACACCCGCGAGATCAAGACTATTTAAGCTCATAGGTAGGTAAGGGGTAATATGGTGGAGCTGCGGCAAGCACTAAGCATATATGGTGGCTAACATACGCAAGTGAGAGCGAGAAGAGAATCAACGCATCGGTCGAGAAGCTAGAAGCGATCAAGAAGTGATCCTGAAACTACTTACATCAAGCATAACTCAAACCGTGTTCACTTCCCGGACTCCGCCGAGAAGAGACCATCACGGCTACACACACGGTTGATGCATTTTAATGAAGTCAAGTGTCAAGTTATCTACAACCGGACATTAACAAATTCCCATCTGCCTCATAACCGCGGGCACGGCTTTCGAAAGATAATATACCCTGCAGGGGTGTCCCAACTCAGCCCATCATAAGCTCTCACGGTCAACGAAGGATAAACCTTCTCCCGGGAAGACCCGATCAGTCTCGGAATCTCGGTTCGCAAGACATTTCGACAATGGTAAAACAAGACCAGCAAAGCCGCCCGATGTGCCGACAAATCCCGATAGGAGCTGCACATATCTCGTTCTCAGGGCAACACCGGATGAGACATCCTACAAGTAAAACCAACCCTCAAGTTTCCCCGAGGTGGCCCCGCAGTCTACTTAGTTCGGACCAACACTCGAAGGAGCACTGGCCCGGGGGGGTTAAAATAAAGATGACCCTTGGGCTCGCGAAAACACAAGGGAAAAGGGCTTAGGTGGCAAATGGTAAAACCAAGTTTGGGCCTTGCTGGAGGAGTTTTATTCAAAGCGAACTGTCAAGGGGGTCCCATAAATCACCCAACCGTGTAAGGAACGCAAAATGAAGGAACATAACACCGGTATGACGGAAACTAGGGCGGCAAGTGTGGAACAAGACACCAGGCATAAGGCCGAGCCTTCCACCCTTTACCAAGTATATAAGGTGCATTAATTTAAACAGGAGATATTGTGATATCCCAAAATATCCATGTTCTGACTAGGAACAAACTTCATCTTCACCTGCAACTAACAATGCTATAAGAGGGGCTGAGCAAAAGCGGTGACATAGCCAATCAATGGTTGCTAGGACAGGATGGTTAGAGGTTTGACATGGCAATAGGTAGGCATGATAGACAATGGCAGGTAGAGCTAACATAGAGATAGAGCGAGTACTAGCAAGCAAAGATAGAAGTGATATCGAAGGTATGGTCATCTTGCCTGCAAGGTTGTCAGAGTTGTCGAAGGCTTGATCCTCGCTAGCGTACTCAATAGGTTCCGCGTGCACATACTCGTCTCCCGGCTCTACCCAAAGCAAGAACACAAGCAAGGAACCACAATAAATCACGGTGCAATGCACAAGCAACATGATGCAATACATGTCATGCTATGCGATATGTGATATGCAATGCATATGCGTGCTTCGGGAGGAAAAAGGATGAACAAGGCATCGACTTGGCAAACCAAGTATGCCGCTGGAAAGATGAGATGATTTTGGTTGAAATCGATATAAAGATCACCGGATTCGGGTGGACGGTTTGCAAATGACACGCAAGACAAGATATGATGCAAACTGCTTAAAACAGCAACATGGCCACTTGGATGCAAAGTATAAATTAGCTATCGCACCCAAACATATGAACAGAATGCATAGCAGTGATGTACAAGAGATGCTCTATGAAACATGAACACTGAGCTCAATCTATAAACCACTAGAGCATGACTAAAACAGCATGGCATTAATGCCAAAGATAACAGTTTCTACACACTTAGTGAAAATACTAGACATAGCAGAAACAGATTCAACATGGCATCTTTACAAGCTTGATTAACTCACTACCAGGCATGACATGGCATGGAACAAGTGCTAGCATGAAGTAGGCATGAAAATGAAGCTACTCATGTGCAAAACAACCACCTAGCATATTTGCATGAACAAACACATAAAGGACAAAACAGCAACATAGATTGAGATGACATGTTCATGAACTTGCTCAAATGCAGAAACTAATGCCACCACTGGATTGGTGGGATTTTTCTACCCCAAAAACATATATAATATGTTGGGGTTGCTGTAGAAAAATCATCACAAGTGCACTAAGCTAGAACCTGCCCTAAATGGAATATGACAGAATTGGCATTTTCCTTATTTGGAAACATCCAGAAATGGACTTGCCTGAAATGGATAGATTCCATCTGCCAGAAATGGAATATTCGCTGAGAAATAACAAAAATAAAAATAAAAAAAGGAAAACAGGGGCTAAGGGAGGATGACAGGTGGGGCCACCCTGTCATACACACACACGGTGCAAAGAAAACAGAAAAAGGGGGGAAGGATTTATGCACCCGCGGGGGATCGAACCCGGGTCTCCCCGGTGTGGTTCTGCATAGTCAACCACTGGGCTAGGTAGGTGCTACTGATAAGGAAAGGGGTTCGGCCCCTTTTAGAGAGACACCAGATCGAGTTCCTTTGTTACAAACAGAGAAGACGACGACGCCGGCGAGGGCAACGGCGGCAACCAGCGGGGCACAGGGACTCCGACGGGCGTGCGGAAAGGGGTAAGGATGCATGCAGCTACGAGGGGATGCCGGGGCTCTCGAGCTCGGGCAGTTGCTCGGCTCGGGGCCATGGTGTCCGCGGCGAGTGGCAGCAGCAGCTACGGCGACACAAGGAAAGGCCGGGTGCGCGCGGGAGTGAGCGTGCACACGTGCAGGGTGAGGCCAGCGGAGGGGCGCGCTAGGCGCGAACCAGGGTGCGGAGACGTTTCTGCACCTACACGTGCAACAGATAGCTACAACTTCTCTGGGTCACCGGGAGCATGGCAAAGGCACGAATCGAACGAACCCTAGGGGGTGCCTAAACGCGAAAGATGTGGATGGGAGAGGAAGGTGCGTTACCCAGCTCACCCAAAGACACGACGGGATTGACAGAGACGAGCCGACGGCGACGAAGTGGAGCTCTGAACCTTGGCGCGGTCCTGACCGAGAGGAAGATGGAAGCAGAGGACGTCGAGGAACTGGTCGTCCGGGGCACCGTAGTCGACGTCGGGGATGAAGACGACGACGAGGAAGAAGAAGAACATGATCTGCGGGGGTGGGGTTGGCCGGAGAGCACGCCGGCGACGAGGTCGCGCTCTCAGGTGCGCTCTGGACAGAGCGGTTTCGGTGGATCTGGTGGTTTTTCTCACCTGCGGCGGCGATGAGAGGAAGAGGGAAACCCTAGGGTGTGTGTGGACAAGGAGAGGGGTTAAAAGGGGGGCCAGGGCGATGGGTGGAGCACGGCGTCGACGCGGCCGTGGCCATGTGCGAGCCCGGCACGAGCTTGACAAAAAGGTGAGGGGCGGGTGCGCTGTAGCCAGAGGCTGGCTAGTGGGGTCGCGCGTGACACGTGGGCGTACGGGCTCCTGGGTAGCGAGGCGACTGGGTGAGAAACGTCCAGCGGGCAA
>NW_021286850.1:41606-93244 GCF_002162155.2 Triticum dicoccoides
GGGGGGGGGGCTGCTACGCTGGCTGCAGGCTGATACTCTCCTTTTTTCTATTTGTTCAAACAGAAAATGAAACAGAAAAGCACAGGGTAAAAGGAGAGGAGTTTGAGTATAAAGAAAATATTCTCAAGCTCCTGGAATTATCCACTATTTGAATAAATTGCATTGGGCATTTTTAGAGGTAGAAAAATAAGACAAGTTTGAATATAATTCAAACTTGTGTCATTTTTGAACCTGACCAAAACAACTTCAAATAAGGAGATATTTGGCAGAGAGGTTTAGGGCATGGAGCAAGATTTATAGGGAGAATATGAACATTTAAGGAGAAGGTAAAAGGTGCACTTGCAAAAAGAAAGAAAGGAAGGAAAGGAAGGAGAAATGGTGATGATGCAAGATTTATACATTGAGCATGCCACAACATAATAGGTATGAGATCACAACATGCACATGATGAGGATGAATGCAAAATGACAAGAGGCACAAATGCAATATGATAAGGTGAGCATGACAATGAAAAGAATAAAACACATAACCAAACAAGATGAGGCCAAACATGATAAAAACCCACAAGAATTGGATGAAGGTCAAGTTGATATATTGCCAAATTGGGACATGTTACATCTGGGGTGTTACAATTCTTTAGATCTAAAAATTTCTGAGTATGAAGGGAAATGGAATGAACCTCCCGGATTTGAGCATGGCTCCGCTAAAAAACTGAAAATCAAAGATGGCACCACTTAGATCTATCATCGTTTTTATGCCTAGCTAGGGCGTTAAACGACAGCGCTAGTTGGGAGGCAACCCAATTTTCTTTGTGTCTTTTGTTTTTGCTCCTGTTTAGTAATAAATTTTGCATCTACCTTCTGTTTAGATGTGTTTTTATCTTTTAATTAGTGTTTGTGCCAAGTAGAACCTATAGGATAACCTATGATGTTAGTTGATTTGATTCTGCTGAAAAATAGAAACTTTGCGCACACCAATTTAATTTTGTTAAATCACAGAAAGGTGCTTTTGCGTTGATTCTTTTTGCTTCTGATCAATAGACAAATTGTCCAGGACTTCCTATTTGGTAGCATATTTAGAGTTCCAGAAAATTGCGTTAGTTACAGATTGCTACAGACTGTTCGGTTTTTGACAGATTCTGTTTTTCGTGTGTTGTTTGCTTATTTTGATGAATCTATGGCTAGTAAAATAGTTTATAAACCATAGAGAAGTTGGAATACAGTAGGTTTAACACCAAAATAAATAAATAATGAGTTCATTGTAGTACCTTATGTGGTGGTTTTGTTTTCTTTCGCTAACGGAGGTTATAAGATTTCCTGTTGAGTTTTGTGTTGTGCAGTTTTCAAGTTTTGGGTAAAGCTTTTGTGGACTATGGAATAAGGAGTGACAAGAGCCTAAGCTTGGGGATGCCCAAGGAACCCCAAGATATTCAAGAATAGCCAAAAGCCTAAGCTTGGGGATGCCCCGGGAAGGCATCCCCTCTTTCGTCTTCGTTCATTGGTAACTTTACTTGGAGCTATATTTTTATTCGCCACATGATATGTGTTTTGCTTGGAGCGACGTGTATTATATTAGTCTTTGCTTTTTAGTTTACCACAATCATCCTTGCTGTACACACCTTTTGGGAGAAGCCTATTTGATTAGAATTTGCTAGAATACTCTATGTGCTTCACTTATATCTTTTGAGCTTGATAGTTTTTGCTCTAGTGCTTCACTTATATCTTTGAGAGCACGGCAGTGGCTAGATTTTATAGAAATTGCTAGTCTCTCATGCTTCACTTACATCTTTTTGAGAGTCTTTTAGAACAGCATGGTATTTGCTTTGGTTACAAAATTGGTCTTAGAATGGTAGGCATCCAAGTTGGGTATAATAAAAACTATCATAGGAAGTGAATTGGATGCTATGATCAATTTGATACTTGATAATTGTTTTGAGATATGGAGTAGTGATAATAAAGTCATGCTAGTTGGGTGATTATGAATTGAAAGAATTCTTGTGTTGAAGTTAGCAAGTCCCGTAGCATGCACGTATGGTTAAAGTTGTGTAACAAATTTGAAACATGAAGTGTACCTGGCTTGTGCATCCTTGTGAGTGGCGGTCGGGGACGAGCGATGGTCTTTTCCTACCAATCTATCCCCCTAGGAGCATGCGCGTAGTACTTGATTTTTGATGACTTCTAAATTTTTATAATAAGTATATAAGTTCTCTTGACTAATGTTGAGTCCATAGATCATACGCACTTTTACCTTTCCACCATTGCTAGCCTCTTCGGTACCGTGCATTGCCCTTTCTCACCTTGAGAGTTGGTGTAAACTTCGCCGGTGCATCCAAACCCCCGTGATACGATACTCTCTATCACACATAAACCTCCTTACATCTTCTTCAAAACAGCCACCACACCTACCTATTATGGCATTTCCATAGCCATTCCGAGATATATTGCCATGCAACTTTCCACCGTTCCGTTTATCATCATCATGACATACTTTACTTTTGTCATATTGCCATAGCATGATCATGTAGTTGACATCGTAGTTGTGGTAAAGCCACCATGCATTATTTTTCAAACATGTCACTCTTGATTCGTTGCACCATCCTGGTACACCACCGGAGGCATTCATATAGAGTCATATCTTGTTCTAGTTTTGAGTTGTAATTCATATGTTGTAATCAATGAAAGTGTGATGATCATCATTATTAGAGCATTGCCCAAAAAGAAAGAAAAAGAAGAAAGGACAAAAGAGAAAAAGAAAAGGCCCAAAAAAGAAAAAAAAGGAAAAAAAGATAAAAAAGAAAAAAAGAGAAAATATATAAAAAGGGCAATGTTACTATCTCTTTTTCCACACTTGTGCTTCGAAGTAGCACCATGTTTTTCCTTTAATGAGTTTCACAGATTGTCTTTTTCATACTAGTGGGAAGTTTTCATTATAGAACTTGGCTTGTATATTCCTACGATGGGCTTCCTCAAATGCCCTAGGTCTTCGCGAGCAAGCAAGTTGGATGCACACCTACTAGTTTTCTTTTGTTGAGCATTCATTTATAGCTCTAGTGCATCCGTTGCATGGCAATCCCTACTCCTCATGTTGACATCAATTGATGGGCATCTCCATAGCCCGTTGATTATCCGCGTAAATGTGAGACTTTCTCCTTTTTTGTCTTCTCCACACAATCCCCATAATAGTATTCTATTCCACCCATAGTGCTATATCCATGGCTCACACTCATGTATTGCGTCAAGGTTGAAAAAGTTTGAGATTGTTTAAGTATGAAACAATTGCTTGGCTTGTCATCGGGGGTATAGAAGTTGGGAACATCTTTGTGTGACGAAAATGAAGCATAGCCTAACTATATGATTTTGTAGGGATTAACTTTCTTTTGCCATGTTATTTTGAGAAGACATGATTACTTTGATTAGTGTTCTTGAAGTGTTACTATTTCTTTTATCAATATGAACTTTTATTTTGAATCATTTGGATCTGAACATTCATGCCACAATAAAGAAAATTACATTAAGAATTATGCTAGGTAGCATTCCACATCAAAAATTCTCTTTTTATCATTTACCTACTCGAGGACTAGCAGGAATTAAGCTTGGGGATGCTTGATACGTCTCCAACGTATCTATAATTATTGATTGTTCCATGCTATTATATTACCCCTTTTGGATGTTTATGGGCTTTATTTTACACATTTATATCATTTTTGGGACTAACCTACTAACCGGAGGCCCAGCCCGTGGTTTTTTTTGCCTATTTCAGTATTTCAAAGAAAAGGAATATCAAACGGAGTCCAAATGGAATGAAACCTTTGGGAGCGTGATTTTTGGAACGAACGTGATCCAGAGGACTTGGAGTGCAAGTCAAGAAGCAGTCGATGCGGCCACGAGATAGGAGGGCACCCCCCTATAGGGCGCGCCCCTTGTCTCGTGGGCCCCTCGGGCGTCCACCGACGTACTTCTTCCTCCTATATAAGCCTACGTACCCTGAAAATATCCAGGGAGCAGACGAAACACAATTTCCACCACCGTAACCTTCTGTATCTGTGAGATCTCATCTTGGAGCCTTCGCCGACGTTCTGCCGGAGGGGGAATCGACCATGGAGGGCTTCTACAACAACACCCTTGCCCCTCTAATGAGTTGTGAGTAGTTTACCACAGACCTATGGGCCCATAGTTATTAGCTAGATGGCTTCTTCTCTCTTTTTGGATCTCAATACAATGTTCTCCCCCTCTCTTGTGGAGATCTATTCAATGTAACCTCTTTTTGCGGTGTGTTTGTTGAGATCCGATGAATTGTGGGTTTATGATCAAATTTATCTATGAATAATATTTGAATCTTCTCTGAATTCTTTTATGTATGATTGAGTTATCTTTGCAAGTCTCTTCGAATTATCAGTTTGGTTTGGCCTACTAGATTGATCTTTCTTGCCATGGGAGAAGTGCTTAGCTATGGGTTCAATCTTGCGGTGTCCTTACCCAATGAGAGAAAGGGTTGCAAGGCACGTATTGTATTGTTGCCATCGAGGATAACAAGATGGGGTTTATATCATATTGCATGAGTTTATCCCTCTACATCATGTCATCTTGCTTAATGCGTTACTCTGTTCTTATGAACTTAATACTCTAGATGCAGGCAAGAGTCGGTCGATGTGTGGAGTAATAGTAGTAGATGCATGCAGGAGTCGGTCTACTTGTTGCGGACGTGATGCCTATATACATGATCATACCTAGATAATCTCATAATTATTCGCTTTTCTATCAATTGCTCGACAGTAATGTGTTCACCCACCGTAATACTTATGCTATCTCGAGAGAAGCCACTAGTGAAACCTATAGCCCCTCGGGTCTATCTCTTATCATATTTGCTTCCAATCTACTTTTATTTGCATCTTTACTTTTTGCATCTACTACTATTAGTCCACACATCGAACGACTCCTGCCTGCATCTAGAGTATTAAGTTCATAAGAACAGAGTAACACATTAAGCAAGATGACATGATGTAGAGGGATAAAATCAAACAATATGATATAAACCCCATCTTTTTATCCTCGATGGCAACAAAACAATACGTGCCTTGCTGCCCCTGTTGTCACTGGGAAAGGACACCGCAAGATTGAACCCAAAGCTAAGCACTTCTCCCATTGCAAGAAAGATCAATCTAGTAGGCCAAACCAAACTGATAATGCGAAGAGACTTGCAAAGATAACCAACCATACATAAAAGAATTCAGAGGATATTCCAATATTTCTCATAGATAAACTTGATCATAAACCCACAATTCATCGGATCTCGACAAACACACCAAAAAATAGATCTCCAAGAAGATCGAGGAGAACTTTGTATTGAGATTCAAAGAGAGAGAAGAAGCCATCTAGCTAATAACTATGGACCTGAAGGTCTATGGTAAACTACTCACAACTCATTGGAGAGGCCTTGGAGATGATGTATTGGCCCTCCATGGTCGATTCCCCCTTCGGTGGTGCACCGGCGAAGGCTCCAAGATGGGATCTCACGGATACAGAATGTTGCGGTGGTGGAAATAGTTTTTCATGGTGCTCCTGGATGTTTTCAGGGTACGTGGATATATATAGGCGAAGGAGGTAGGTCAGGGGAGCCACAAGGGGCTCACGAGGGTGGGGGGCGTGCCCACCCCCCTAGGGCGCGCCCTCCTACCTCGTGGCCGCCTCGGCTGCTTCTTGACGTCCACTCCAACTCTCCTGGATTGCGTTTGTTCCATAAAGATTGCTCCCTAAGGTTTCATTCCGTTTGGACTCCGTTTGATATTCCTTTTCTTCGAAACACTAAAATAGGCAAAAAAAACAACAATTTGGCCTGGGCCTCCGGTTAGTAGGTTAGTCCCAAAAATAATATAAAAGTGTAAAGTAAAGCCCATAAACATCCAAAACGGGTAATATAATAGCATGGAACAATCAAAAATTATAGATACGTAAGAGACATATCAAGCATCCCCAAGCTTAATTCCTGCTCGTCCTCGAGTAGGTAAATGATAAAAACAGAATTTTTGATGTGGAATGATACCTAGCACATTTCTCAATGTAATTTTCTTTATTGTGGCATGAATGTTCAGATCCAAATGATTCAAGATAAAAGTTCATAAAACATAAAAATAGTAATACTTCAAGCATACTAACAAGTAATCATGTCTTATCAAAATAGCATAGCCAAAGAAAGCTCATCCCTACAAAATCATATAGTTAGGCCATGCTTCATTTTCATCACACAAAATACTCCCATCATGCACAACCCTAGTTTCAGCGAAGCAATTGCTTCATACTTTTTAACGCGCTTCGGCTTTTTCAACTCTTACGCAGTACATGAGCGCAAGCCATGGACATAGCACTATGTGTGGAATAGGGTGATGGTTGTGAAGACAAAAAGGGAGAAGATAGTCGCACATCAACTAGGCATATTAACGGGCTATGGAGATGCCCATTAATAGATATCAATGTGAGTGAGTAGGGCTTGCCATGCAACGGATGCACTTAGAGCTATAAATATATGAAAGCTCAACAAAAGAAACTAAGTGGGTGTGCATCCAACTTGCTTGCTCACGAAGACCTAGGGCATTTTGAGGAAGCCCGTCATTGGAATATACAAGCCAAGTTCTATAATGAAAAATTCCCACTAGTATATGAAAGTGACAACATAGGAGACTCTCTATCATGAAGATCATGGTGCTACTTTGATGCACAAGTGTGGAAAAAGGATAGTAACATTGTCCCTTCTCTCTTTTTCTCTCATTTTATATTTTGGTGGGCTTCTTTGGCCTCCTTTTTTTATTGGACTTCTTTGGCCTCTTTTATTTTTTTGTAAAGTCTGAAGTCTCATCCCGACTTGTGGGGGAATCATAGTCTCCATCATCCTTTCCTCACTTGGGACAATGCTCGAATAGTGAAGATCATCACACTTTTATTGATTTACAACTCAAGAATTACAACTCAATACTTAGAACAAAACATGACTCTACGTGAATGCCTCCGGTGATGTACCAGGATATGCAATGAACCAAGAGTGACATGTATGAAAAATTATGGAGGTGGCCTTGCCACAAATACGATGTCAACTACATGATCATGCAAAGAGCAATATGACAATGATGGAGCGTGTCATAGTAAATGGAACGATGGAAAGTTGCATGACAATATATCTTGGAATGGCTATGGAAATGCCATAATAGGTAGGTATTGTGGCTGTTTTGAGGAAGGAAAATGGTGGGTGCATGATACCGGCAAAAGTTGCACGGCATAATAGAGGCTAGCAATGGTGGAAGGGTGAGAGTGTGTATAATCCATGGACTCACATTAGTCATAAAGAACTCATATTCTTATTGCAAAAGTTTACTTTCCCTTGAAGCAAACTACTACTACACATGCTCCTAGGGGAAGGGTTGGTAGGAGTTAACCATCGCGTGATCCCGACCTCCACACATAAGGAAGACAATTAAAAGAGCACCTCATGCAACAAATTTGTCACACGACTTTTACCATACGTGCATGCTACGGGACTTGCCAACCTTAACACAAGTATTTCTCAATTTCATAATTACCCAACTAGCATTACTCTAACATTACCACCTTTATATCTCAAAACAACTATCAAGCATCAAATTGATCATAGTGTTTAATGCACTTTCTATGATAGTTTTTATTATACCCAACTTGAATGCCCATCATATTAGGACCAATTTTATAACCGTAGCAAATTACCATGCTGTTCTAAAATACTCTGAAAATAATATAAGTGAAGCATGAGAGATCAATAGTTTCTACAAAATAAATCCACCACCGTGCTCTAAAAAGGTATAAGTGAAGCACTAGAGCAAAATTATCTAGCTCAAAAGATATAAGTGAAGCACATAGAGTATTCTAGTAAATTCCGATTCATGTGTGTCTCTCCAAAAGGGGTTTACAACAAGGATGATTGTGGTAAACTAGAAAGCAAAGACTCAAATCATACAAGACGCTTCAAGCAAAACACATATCATGTGGTGAATAAAAATATAGCATCAAGTAAAGTTACCGATGGACGACGATGAAAGAGGGGACGCCTTCCGGGGCATCCCCAAGCTTAGGCTTTTGGTTGTCCTTAAATTTTACCTTGGGGTGCCTTGGGCATCCCCAATCTTAGGCTCTTGCCACTCCTTATTCTATAATCCATCAAATCTTTACTCAAAAATTTGAAAACTTCACAACACAAAACTCAACAGAAAATCTCATGAGCTCCGTTAGCAAAATAAAACAAACCACCACTTTAATGTACTATAATGAACTCATTCTTTATTTATATTGGTGTTAAACCTATTGTATTCCAACTTATCTATGGTTCATACCCCCCCGATACTAGCCATAGATTTATCAAAATAAGCAAACAACACACGAAAAACAGAAACTGTCAAAAACAGAACAGTCTGTAGCAATCTGTAACTTTCGAATACTTCTGAATCTCTAAAACTCCTACCAAAATAGGAAGTCCTGGGAAATTTGTCTATTGATCTACTGCAAAAAGAATCAACTAAAAATCACGTATGTCTGATTTACTAAAATTATTCTCTTGCGTGCAAAAGTTTCTGTTTTTCAGCAGAATCAAATTAACTATCACCCAAGATGATCCTATAGGTTCTACTTGGCAGAAACACTAATTAAAACATAAAACCACATCTAAACAGAAGCTAGATGATTTATTTGTTACTAAACATAAGCAAAAAGCAAGGAACAAAAATAAAATTGGGTTGCCTCCCAACAAGCGCTATCTTTTAACGCCCCTAGCTAGGCATTAAAATTGGGTTGCCTCCCAACAAGCGCTATCGTTTAACGCCCCTAGCTATGCATAAAAGCGAGAATAGATCTAAGTATTGCCATATTTGGTATTTAACTCATAAGTGGCTCGCATAATAGATTCATAAGGCAATTTGATTTTCTTTCTAGGAAAGTGTTCCATGCCTTTCCTTAATGGAAATTGGAATCTAATATTTCCTTCCTTTATATCAATAATTGCACCAATCGTTCTAAGGAAAGATCTACCAAGAATAATAGGACATGAAAGATTGCAATCTATATCAAGAACGATAAAATGTATGGGCACATAATTCCTATTTGCAATATTAAGAACATCATTAATCCTCCCCATAGGTTTCTTAATAGTGAAATCCGCAAGGTGCAAGTTTAAAGAGCAATCGTCAAAATCACCGAAACCTAGCACATCACATAAAGTTTTTGGAATCGTGGAAACACTAGCACCCAAATCACACAAAGCATAACATTCATGATCTTTAATTTTAATTTTAATAGTAGGTTCCCACACATCATAAAGTTTTCTAGGGATAGAAACTTCCAATTCAAGTTTTTCCTCACAAGATTGCATCAAGGTATCAACGATATGTTTAGTAAAAGCTTTATTTTGATTATAAGCATGAGGAGAATTCAACATGATTTGCAAAAAGGGAATACAATCTATTAAAGAACAATTATCATAATTAAATTCCTTTAAATCCATAATAGTGGGTTCATTGCTATGTAAAGTTTTGACCTCTCCAAACCCACTTTTACCAAATTTAGCATCAAGATCTAAAAACTCCGAATCATTGGGACGCTTTTTAACTAAAGTTGACTCATCTCCAGTCCCATCATTATCAAGATTCGTATTGCAAAACAAAGATTTAATAGGAGACACACCAATCACTTTTAGATCTTCATCATTATTTTCATGGAAACTAGAAGAACACGCTTTTACAAAGCAATCTTTCTTAGCACGCATCCTAGCGGTTCTTTCTTTGCACTCATCAATGGAAATTCTCATGGCTTTGAGAGACTTATTGATTTCATGCTTAGGTGGAATAGATCTAAGTTTCAAAGAATCAACATCAAGAGAAATTCTATCAACGTTCCTAGCCAATTCATCAACTTTAAGAAATTTTTCTTCAAGCAAAGCATTGAAATTGTTTTGAGAGATCATAAATTCTTTAACACTGTTCTCAAAATCAGAGGGCATCTTATTAAAATTTCCATAATAATTGTTGTAGGAATTACCATAATTGTTAGAGGAATTACTAGGAAATGGTCTAGTATTAAAGTTTCCTCTATATGCGTTGTTACCAAAATTGTTCCTACCAACAAAATTCACACCCATAGATTCATTATTATTCTCAATCAAAGTAGACAAAGGCATATCATTAGGATCAATAGGAGAACTCTTAGTAGCAAACAATTTCATAACTTCATCCATGTTTCCACTCAAAACATTAATTTCTTCTATTGCATGCACTTTTTTACTAGTAGATCTTTCGGTGTGCCCTTGAGAATAATTAACCATAATATTATCTGGGAGTTTAGTAGCTTCTCCTAAGGTGATTTCCACAAAAGTGCCTCCCGCAGCCGAATCTAAAGGATTTCTAGAAGCAAGATTCAATCTAGCATAAATGTTTTCTACGATCATCCATATATTCAAACCATGTGTAGGGCAATTGCGAATCATTAATTTCATCCTCTCCCAAGATTGTGCAACATGCTCATGATCAAGTTGCTTAAAATTCATAATATCGTTCTTAAGGGAGATGATCTTAGTGGGTGGAAAATATTTAGAGATAAAAGCATCTTTGCACTTATTCCATGAATCAATACTATTTTTAGGCAAAGATGAAAACCAAGTTTTAACACGATCTCTAAGTGAAAACGGAAATAACTTCAATTTAACAATATCATTATCCATGTCTTTCTTCTTTTGCATATCACACAAATCAACAAAGTTGTTTAGATGAGTAGTGGCATCTTCACTAGGAAGGCCGGAGAATTGATCTTTCATAACAAGATTCAACAAAGCAGCATTCATTTCACAAGACTCAGCGTCATTAAGAGGAGCAATCGGAGTGCTAAGGAAATCATTATTGTTGGTATTGGAAAAGTCACACAATTTAGTATTATCTTGAGCCATTGCGACAAGCAATCCAACACACTAGCACACAAAAAGGCAAGCGAAAAAGAGGCGAACGGAAAAGAGAGGGCGAATAAAACGGCAAGGGTGAAGTGGAGGAGAGGAAAACAAGAGGCAAATGGCAAATAATATATTGCGAGGGAGACGAGTTTGTGATGGGTACTTGGTATGTCTTGACTTGAGCGAATACCTCCCCGGCAATGGCGCTAGAAATCCTTCTTGCTACATATTGAGCACTGTGTTGGTTTTCCCTTGAAGAGGAAAGGGTGATGCAGCAAAGTAGAATAAGTATTTCCCTCAGTTTTTGAGAACCAAGGTATCAATCCAGTAGGAGGCTCCACAGAAGTCCCTCGTACCTACACAAACAAAGAAGAACATTGCAACCAACATGATAAAGGGGTTGTCAATCCCTTCATGGTAACTTGCAAAAGTGAGATCTGATAGAGATAATAAGATAAGATAAATATTTTTGGTATTTTTATTATATAGATTGGAAATTAAAGATGCAAATAAAAGTAGATGGGAAACTTATATGATAAAAGATAGACCCGGGGGCCATAGGTTTCATTAGTGGTTTCTCTCAAGATATCATAAATATTATGGTGGGTGAACAAATTACTATCAAGCAACTGATAGAAAAGTGCATAGTTATAAGAATATCTAGGCATGATCATGTATACAGGCATCACGTCCGCAACAAGTAGACCGAAACGATTCTGCATCTACTACTACTACTCCACACATCGACCGTCTCCTGCCTGCATCTAGAGTATTAAGTTCATAAGAACAGAGTAACACATTAAGACTGATGACATGATGTAGAGCGATAAACTCAAACTATATGATATAAACCCCATCTTTTATCCTCGATGGAAACAATACAATACGTGCCTTGCTGCCCCTACTGTCACTGGGAAAGGACACCGCAAGATTGAAGCCAAAGCTAAGCACTTCTCCCATTGCAAGAAAGATCAATCTAGTAGGCCAAACCAAACTAATAATTCAAAGAGACTTGCAAAGATAACCAATCATACATAAAAGAATTCAAAGGAGATTCAAATATTTCTCATAGATAAACTTGATCATAAACCCACGATTCATCGGATCTCGACAAACACACCGCAAAAAGAGTTACATCGAATAGATCTCCAAGAAGATCGAGGAGAACTTTGTATTGAGATTCAAAGAGAGAGAAGAAGCCATCTAGCTAATAACTATGGACCCGAAAGTCTGTGGTAATCTACTCACAACTCATTGGAGAGGCCTTGGAGATGATGTAGAGGCCATCCATGGTCGATTCCCCCTCCGGCGGAGCACCGACGAAGGCTCCAAGATGGGATCTCGCGGATACAGAAGGTTGCAGCGGTGGAAATAATTTTTCGTGGTGCTCCTAGATGTTTTTAGGGTACGTGGATATATATAGGCGAAGGAGGTAGGTCAGGGGAGCCACGAGGGGCCCACGAGGGTGGGAGGGGCACACCCACCCCCCTAGGGCGCGCCCTCCTGCCTCATGGCCGCCTCGGCTGCTTCTTGACATCCACTCCAAGTCTCCTGGATTGCGTTTGTTCCAAAAAGATCGCTCCCGAAGGTTTCATTCCGTTTGGACTTCGTTTGATATTCCTTTTCTTCGAAACACTGAAATAGGCAAAAAAACAACAATTCGGGATGGGCCTCCGGTTAGTAGGTTAGTCCCAAAAATGATATAAAAGTGTAAAGTAAAGCCCATAAACATCCAAAACGGGTAATATAATAGCATGGAACAATAAAAAATTATAGATAAGTTGGAGACGTATCACCCAACGCCTCGCACCCACGCGCGTACGTGTACAAGAGAAACGCGCATCGCTCAGCCCCCGACCACCCATCGTAACCGGGAATTCCCCAATATTTTCCTCGCCCTCGCTTCTACCATGGTTTTTCCGTCATGCACGGCCCAAAGAATGTCATGCAGCTGCGTCTCCGGCCCGCCCAAGACGAAAATCCCATTTTCTGTCATGATTTTTTGTCATACAAGTAGGAGCCCACCACATCTATGATGATACCCGGTTTTGTCACAATTATCGTCATAGGAGTGTCATAAGTATGACAGAATTTTTTTCGTTCGGCCCAAAATGTCACGGATGTGTCTTTTTTGTAGTGCTATGGGTTGAAAACAAAAGATGACAATACTTGAAACCATGCATTACATCTAGCTAGGGGCGTAAAACAATAGCGCTTGTTGGGAGGCAACCCAATAGTTATCTTATTTTTCTTATTTTCTTTTCTATTTTTTGTGTCATCATAATTATGCTATTGTTATGATTGTGTTTTTATGTTTTAATTTGTGTTTTTGCCAAGTAAAGCCTTTGGGATGTTTTGGTTGATAGTTGACTTGATTATGTGAAAAAACTGAAACTTTTGCACCCAGTACAAGAAATTTTTACATTCACAGGAACGTGATAAAATTATGAATTTTTTTCACACGATTGGTATACAAATTTCCCATGTTGTCCTATTTTTTCAGAATTTTTTGAGTTAAAGAAGTATTGCATTTGGTCAGATCATTACATATTGTTCTGTTTTTTGACAATTCTATTTTCGTTGTACAGTTTGCTTGTTTTAATGATTCTATGGAATATATGGGTGGTTATAAGTCATTGATAAGTTAGAATCTAGTAGGTATTATGCAATAATAAAATATGAATCGGTTCATAACAGTACCTAAAATTTATGATTTGCTTTTTATACTAACGGATCTCACGAGGTTTCTGTTGAGTTTTCTATGCTGAAGTTTTCATGTTTTGGGTGAGATCACGATGGATGAAGGAATAGGGAGCAGCAAGACCCTAAGCTTGTGGATGCCCAAGGTAATATTCAAGGACCACCAAGCATCTAATCTTGGGGATTCCTCGGAGGGCATCCCCTCTTTCGTCTATAATCCATCGGTATGTACTTGGAGCTATATTTTTATTCATCACATGATATGAGTTTTGCTTGGACCGTTGTGTATTATCAGAGTCTTTGATTTGTTTGCTTTTTAGTTTGACACAATCATTGTTTGCGTCACACACCTTTTGAGTGGGAGATGGATTTATTAGCAATTTGTTAGAATACTCTATGTGCTTCACTTATATCTTTTGAGCTAGGCAGTTGCTCTAGTGCTTCACTTATATCTTTTAGATCACGACGGTGGGTATATTTTAAATAAATAGTTGCACTCTCATGCTTCACTTATATCTTTTTGAGGGTCTAATAAATAGTAATGCCAATATGCATGAGTTATGAAATTGGTCCTGGTATGACATGTATTCATGAGGGATATAATAAAAACTTTCATGTAGATCACTGAATATGATAAGTTTGATTCCTTGCAATATTTTTGAGATATAGAGATGGTGATATGGGGGTGGTACTAGTGAATAATTGTGGTTTAGTAAGAATATTGGTGTTAAGGTTTGTGATTCCTGAAGCATGCACACATAGTCTCTCGTTATGCTAAGAAGTTTGTCGGTGTACAAAAGTAGGGGCTCTACTTTTGACCCCTTTACTTGTGCACGGGCAGTCAGAGCCACCCGCCATGGCCACGCATAATGGGGCAGGAAAGGGAAGCCGGAGAGAAGCCGGAGGAACAAGGCACACAAAACAACGACAAGGACCAAGGCCACAAAGATCGGATGGACGAAGCAGGTTCCCCCGGCAAGGACCCTTGCCGGGGCAGCCTCAGCGGCCCTGGCAAGACCCTTGCCGGGGCAGCTCGCCCACACCAGCTGAGCGCGCCACCTTTGAAGACAAAGAATAGTCTATATCAAATGAGGATAGGAAGGATCCAATCCCCGACAGGGTTCGTGCCGAGGAAGCCCACGAGACCCCCGGCAAGGTCCTTGCCGGGGATGACGGCGTGCCGCGGCAAGACCCTTGCCGGGCCACCCGGCAAGGCCCTTGCAAAGCACGCCAGCAGGGCCACTGCTAGGCCCATGCCAGCCAAGTCTCCGCCGCCGTTCGCATGCAGCTGCCGACCCAACCAGCTGGGCAGGCACCTGCGTGGCAACATGCATCCCTTCGTGGAGGCTCCACCACCGCGCCACCTCGGCTGCCTGCCTGCCTACATGGCACCGCATGCATCACTGGCCAAGGCGCTTGTCAAAGCAAGGAGGAGCAGCGACGGACGGGACAGGCCTCGCTCCCATCCCCGATAAAGTGAAGGGACACCTAAGCCTCACATTAAATGCACTTTGTCCTGTAATACCAGCGATAAGCTCACAGTGCTGTAGCACTTTCCACCTCATGTGTGCCACTTTGGCAGCCCCTTTCGCCTATAAAAGGAGGCCCATGGCGCATGGGAGAAGGATTCGGCTCTTCGAACCTGGCAGCACCAAGAGGTAGTTCAAGAGCTCAAGAACACTAAATACATCCACCAAAGTAGGATCATAGGGTTTTACACATCTTTGCAGCCTGAACCTGGGTAAAATCCCCATTGTGCTGTCTACTAGTCCCGCTCTTCTCACAATCCAGCGCCCCGCAACCGTAGTAGGGATTCCAGTGATCCCATAGGTGTCGTTTCCCACCGACATCTTTGGCGTGCCAGGTAGGGGAGTTGGTTGGTGAGAATCGGGTCTGGTGGTAGGCCTAGCAGTTCATCATCGCCACAGCTCCCACGGAGAAGGCGGCGCTGCCCGTTGGCGCGAAGGACGTCGAGGCAGCGACGAGAGAGCTAAGTCATACTGAATTTTAAGTTTTTCTCCTTAGATATAAGATTATTATCCTCGACGGTTCGGCCTATGTATGGAGAGTCTGTACGTAGAGGGGCCCTCCTGCGATCGGCAACGCCCTTGTTCTATTTCGAGTCCGCTCAATAGTTCGAGCGGCCGCGTCGAGAGCGGCAGGGTAGCCTATTTCCATCGGCAATGCTCTCGGTTCTGACTCGAGTCAAGCTCGACAGATCGAGCGGTCGCGCCAAGGGCAGTAAGGTGCTTTGCCCGGCAACAAGCATACCCTATTGGCTAATGAGGATCTGTCCTCAAAGCGCCGCCCTAGGTTTACGTGCAGGCGAGCCTACCCGGTCGACGTGGGGTGGACATACAAAGGAAAATTGAACAGGAAAATAACATGCATAATTTCAGGAGCACTGCAGAGTTATATTACACAAATTGCCGCCGCGGTTCTAACTAAAGATAACATTGTCTTGGTCATGAACTCACAGCGGCGACGAAGAATGGGGTGCCTAGTCCCGACGTTGGCCCTCCAACCTCTTGATTTTGTCGATGCGGCTGAGGATGGGCTGGATACGCTCATGGAGCGCCGTGATGTCGGCATCCTCTGGCAAGCTCTTCAGCACAGCTTCAAAGTCGAGGTCTGGGTGCCAGTGCGTAATCTTGGTGAGCACCCTCGTCATGGTCCCCTGGCAGAGTATCCAGGATTCTTCGGCCAGGGAGGCCGCCCGGTTGGAATGAAGCCGCCTCAGGGCGTCGACGACCTTCTCAAAGTATATGGTCAGGTTGGCATTGGGGCTCAGGTTCGCCTCTGGGGCGTACGTCATCTCCGACATCCCCATAATGGCCAGCTGATCAGCGGCCGAGTTTGCAACGACGGCAAGGCATTCGAGCCAACGTTTCTCGCCCGCAACGTGGTCCTCGAGGTTGGCGGTCTCATTCATCCGCAACTGCTTCTCTGTTTCCAGCTCCTTGGTCAGGATCCCCTCCCGGGTTCTGGCCTCCGGCAGCTTCTTCTCGAGATCTCCCAGCTTCAGCTTGAGGTCTCTGATGGAGTTGTTGGCTTCGGAGAGTTCTCCGGCCTTGCGGATGACCACGCCCTGCGCCTCCGCAGGGCGCCGTTGAGCGTGTCCCTCTCGTGGGCCACCTTCAAAGCTTGCCCCTCCAGCTCCTTCATCCTGTCGGCATAGACCTGAGCCTGGGCATTGAGTGCTTCCTGATGCCTCTGCTCCAGCTCTTGGGTCCGCTGCACGAAGAGCTTGTCCACCTCTTCGTCCTTGCCGCGGAGCGTGGCGGCAAGCTTCTCCTCGCGCGCAGCAAGGTCCTCTTCCTGGGTTTTCAGTGCGGCCTCGTGCTGGGTCCGAGTGGCTTCGGCTTTGTCGGTCAATTCCTTCGCCGTCTCCTGGGCCTTCTCGACGTCAGCCAGCTTCAGGGTAAGCTCCACCTCACGGTTGGCCAGCTTGCCCTGGGCGGCCTTCAGCTCGTCCTGGGCCTGGAGGAACCAGTTTTGCGCCTCGGCGACGCGCCCTTCAAAGTCCGCCTCCGCCTTCTCCACCACCGCCGTCCTGGACTTGGCCTTGTCCAGACGGGCGCGGTGGAATGCCTGAAGCTTCCGGAAGCTGACACACATGGCCTGGAGCAGCCGCTCCTCCTGGGAGTCGACGCCACCGACGCCCGGCTCATCGACGACCTCGAGCCCGGCGGCAGCAAGCGCCTCCTCGTCGAACACCTCTCCCTCAAAGGGAGCCCTGGTGCTCGACGCGCCAAGGAGATGGACGAAGAGGTCGTCGCTTACCCTCAGGTACCTGCCGGAGCCAGAGGCAGCGGAGGAGGAGGGCAGCTCGTCAAACGCCACCTCCTCGGCAGTGGCCTTGCCGGCTCCCCCGGCAGGCCCCTTGCCAGGCTCTTCGGCGGGCCCCTTGGTGGCATCCTTAGTGGCGCCCCTGGCGCTCTCCTCGGCGGCGATCTTCTCCGCATCCGCCACGGCATCCACGGCGACGTCCTTGATGGCGGTGTTGACGTCCTCTAAGCCTATCGAGGAGGGGTCTGAATTCCAAGAAGGAGACAGGGCGGAGCCAAGATCGAAAGCCATTAAGGGAAAGACGAAAGAAAGAACACAAGCAGAAGTGGAGAGCGAGTGGCTTACCCGTGCCGGGCCGGGAGGCGGAAGTCCGTCCTCCGCCGAGTTCTGGCATCGAGGCGAAGCCACCAGCACACCTATTATCCCCCTCCTCCTCTGTGTGCATGGCCTCAGTGCTTGGTGCCTTTGCCGGGGATGCCCCCCGGGGCGGCTTGGTCACTAGGGGCGGCACGATGGGAGAAGCCCTCTGCGGCTCCCCTTGGTGTTGCTCCTCTCCTGCATCCATGGCAGGGTCAGTACCAAAGCGTCATGCATTACGCACATTGACAAGGGATGGGTGATGGACTCACGCTAGAGGCTGGTGAGGGAGTCCTGGATTAGGGGGTATCCGGACAGCCGAACTATATACATTGTCCGGACTATAGAAGCGTCAAGATACAAGACTCAAGACTTTGGCTCATGTCCGAATGGGACTCTCCTTTGCGTGGAAGGCAAGCTTGGTGATCCGGATATTATGTTTCCTTCCTTGTAACCGACTCCATGTAAACCCTAGCTCTCCGGTGTCTATATAAACCGGAGAGCATGGTCCTTAGAAGGCCGATCACAATTACAATCATACCATCATAGCCTAGCTCTTAGGGTTTAGCCTCTACGATCTCGTGGTAGATCTACTCTTGTACTACTCATATCTTCAATATTAATCAAGCAGGAAGTAAGGTTTTACCTCCATCGAGAGGGCCCTAACCTAGGTAAACATTGTGTCCCTTGCTTCCTTTTACCATCAGCCTAAGACGCACAGATCGGGACCCCCTACCCGAGATCCGCCGGTTTTGACACCGACATTGGTGCTTTCATTGAGAGTTCCTCTGTGTCGTCGCTTCGAGGCTTGATGGCATCTTCAATCGTCAACAACACGGTCCAGGGTGAGACTTTTCTCCCCGGACAGATCTCTGTGTTCGGCGGCTTCGCACTGCGGGCTGATTCACCTGGCCATCTGGAGCAGATCTACGGCCCTGGCCACCAGATCAGGTTCGGAAACTTGAACTACATGGCGGATGTTCGCGGAGATTTGATCTCCGACGAACTCGGCCCTGTGCCGGGAGCACTGGACAGTCACGGCGAGCACGGCCTAGACCTGTTGTCGGACAATGCTCAGGACATCATCCCTGCAGCAGCCCCGGATCTAAATCCGGAGCAGATTGCGTTGCCTAAGGACGGAGGGGTGGACCCCGCCCCACAGGCGCACCCTCACCGGCGGTGGAGCCGAACACAGGTCTCACCTCTGCGGAGGCCTGTAACCCCGGGCCCCCGGACCCGTATCCGGCCGTTGGTTCCGGTCTGCATACCCTCGAGCCAGCCAAACCAGGTTGGGCTCCGGTAATGGAGTTTACCGTTGCGGACATCTGTCAGCACTCGCCCTTTGGCGACATGCTGAACTCATTATAGTCTCTCTCTTTGTCAGGATGCCCTGGGCCGAACTATGTTTGGCTTGAGTGGGAAGCAGGCGACGAAGAAATTCGCTGCCCACCCACCACCCACTTCATTGCTACGATCAATGATTTAACCGACGTTCTTAACTTCGACTCCGAAGACATCGACGGTATGGACGATGATGCAGGAGAAGCTTCAGAATCTCTGGGGCGCGGGACTACTGCCTTGTCACATGACATATACATGGTAGATACACCCAAGAAGGATGACAACGATAATCCGGAAGATAAAACACCCAGACAAAAGCCAAAACGGCGGCGCAGGCGCCGCTCAAAGTCCAGCAACAGTAAAAACAGCGACAAGAGCGCAAGAAGGGCTGACATACCAGAAGGCAGTAACGACCACACGGACCCAGCGATGGAGTAGGACAAGGCATGTCACGCCAAACCAAATTCGGAACAAATATCCGATCACAATGATCCAGAGGGACGAGCTCATGAAACCGTCCCAGAACAGGAAGACAGTTCGGACAATGATGCATTCATCATCCTGGACGAACATGTGGAACGAGACAATCTCCACAGAAAGCTTATGGCCACTGCAAGAAGTCTAAAAAAAGTAGAAGCAACAGCTCAAGGCCGCACAGGAAAAGCTAAGTCGCAGATGGAATAAAGTGCTAGACACTGAAGAAAGATATGGCGATGATCGCCATACGAAAAGCTATCCGAAGCGCAAGCTACTGCCAGAATTTGATGACGAGGCCGTTCCACCAAAGAATAACACGACCAGGAGACCAGACGTACCACTCCACAACCGCAACAGAACGGCCACAGACGCCGCGCACGATCTACGCGAGCATCTGGATAACAAAGCCAGTGCAGCCAGGTCCATCTATGGAACTAAAAGACACACCCCGGCGAGGGACTACGGTCACCCAAACACTCATACAAACCAAATACCAGTTCGGAATAAACTCCGGACACAGCAATAGTTGACTGCATGCCGCAGCACGTCCAGATACAGGGGGGCTGCTCACCCCCTGTGCTTCACCGAAGAAGTATTGGACCATGAATTCCCACAAGGCTTCAAACCTGTGAACATAGAAGCATACGATGGCACAACAGACCTAGGGGTCTGGATTGAGGATTTTATCCTGCATATCCACATGGCTCGTGGAGATGACCTCCACGCCATCAAATACCTTCCCTTAAAATTGAAGGGACCAGCTAGACACTGGTTGAAAAGCCTCCCCGAAAACTCAATTGGGAGTTGGGAGGAACTCGAAGACGCTTTCAGGGCCAATTTTCAAGGGACTTTCGTCCGGCCTCCGGATGCAGACGACCTAAGTCATATAATCCAACAGCCCGGAGAGTCCGCCTGCAAGCTTTTGAACAGATTCCTCACTAAGAAGAATCAAATTGTCGATTGTCCGGATGCCGAAGCCTTAGCGGCATTCAAACACATCATCCCTGACGAATGGCTCGCCCGACACCTCGTCCAAGAAAAGCCAAGGACAATGGCAGCCTTAACAAGCCTTATGACCCGCTTTTGCGTGGGTGAAGATAGCTGGCTGGCCCGTAAAGGCACTGGCGACCCCAGCACATCTGAAATAAGGGATGACAATGGGAATCCATGGCGTAATAAAAACAAACGGAAAATAAGGAAGAGAGCCCAGATAACACGACGGTCAATGCCGGATTCAGGGGCTCTCGACCTGATCAGCAAAAGAAGCCATTTAAAGGCAGTAAAGAGGGACCGTCCGGCCTGAACAGAGTTCTGGACAGACTATGCCAAATTCATGGCACCCCGGAGAAACTTGCGAACCACACCCATAGAGAGTGCTGGGTCTTCAAGCAGGACGGCAAATTAAATGCCGAACACAAAGGGAGGGAAACACCAAGTGAAGATGAGGACAAACCTCGCCACCAGAACACTGGGGGGCAGAAAAAATTCCCTCCAGAGGTTAAAACAGTAAACATGATCCACGCGACTCACACATCCACAAGAAGGAAAGAACGCAAGCTCATAGACGCGCACGATGAAAAGCCCACCGTAGCCATATCTGACTACTGGAAGTCTCGCTCGATCACTTTCGATCAGATGGACAACTGAACTAGTATTCAGCGCCGAGGATCACAGGCCTTGGTGTTCGACCCAATAATAGATGGATACCGTCTCACCCGTGTCCTCATGGATGGCGGCAGCAGTCCCAATTTAATATACGAGGACACTGTCCGCAGAATGGGGATAAACCCATCCAGATTTAGCCAAAGCAATACCACCTTTGATGGGGTGATACCAGGCGTTGAAACCTACGACAGGGGCTCCGTCATGCTGGAAGTAACATTCAGCTCCCCAGGCAACTCCAGAAGCGAAGAACTGCTCTTCACCATCGCACCCTTCCAAAGCGGCTATCATGCATTGCTGGGAAGAACGGCCTTTGCCCGCTTCAACGCATTGCCACATTATGGCTACCTTACACTCAAGATGCCCGGTCCACGTGGTGTCATCACCGTTAGTGGAATCACAGAGCGCTTTTCACACGCAGAGGAACACACGATGGCCCTGGCGGCCGGACTGTAAGTGGCCTCCAAATATCACATACATGCCTGGTCATTAAGACCACAGACACGGTTAGACGAGTCCGGTAGCCCGGTTCAACCAGGGCACCATATATGTACCCCCATAGCGGAAACAAGGGGCTATAAATTTTTAATACAGCCCCACATTTGGCTCAACCTTCTTGGCAGACCAACATCTTACACCTTTACTATCCATCGCATACTTACGTTGTATTCTCCTATGAGTTTTCCTTTTTCCACAGACAACGTTCGCGCGATACCCTTCCAGGATACGCCACAACGGAGACAAAGGCGCAGACGTGCAGCAAGGCCCCATTCAACATGTTTCTTTTTAGATTAAGCCCCTGTGTAAACCTTTTCTATTGCCTCTTGTTGTTTCAACCATCCCCTGGGTTCCATACCCACAGAGGATACTGTCGTTGTTAGCATTTCGCCACGACAGAGTACCGCATGTACTTGGAAATACAGGGTTCATAATGAATGGTCATTCTTGAGCCCATATTCTATTATAAAGCCTGAACACCTTCGGGAGTGTTCGGCCTCACGAGTTTGGCCTTATATGCATCTGCTCCGAATCATGTCTTTGGTCAAATGTTGGGTTTGCCCGGCTCCTGGGTTTGCCGCCTTATGTTCCGCTATTATTGGCTAAGGCAGGCCAAAGGAGAACTACTGCGATTGTGCCCTGGTTATTCCGGATGAGCGCCTCAGTAGAGAAAGCCGAAAACTGACTGTCATGATACAATGAGAGACTGTTCAACCACTCGAAGACTCACCAGAATCTCTAAAGATTTCTCTGCATTAACGAAGGTCCGTTTCCCGGCCATGTACACACGCACCTGTATTCGGATGCATGCGCATGTACCAGGGGCTACATAGTAGCCCCACCATTAGACTCCCATGACTAAGCGAACGTGTTACAGCTATATAGTCTGGTTGCCTAGTTCGGCGTGCGATCACCTCCTTAACGGACCAAGATGTTGGATCAAGTGTGATTATGCATATTTTTTCGCGAACACCCCCGCATTGTATGCGTGGGGGATGAAGCCAACGACTGCTATCTTTCGGACTACCTATACATATAAAAACGGCCGTACAGGGGACACAATCATATTTTCAGCCAAAAAAGTATAAATATAGCCTTGTATTCAAAATAAAACATTGTTTTTTACAATGGTCCGACTTCTCACTTGAACAAGACATTCTTCGAGCACTGCGCCTCTATTAGGCGGGCACCTTCTGTGACTTGCGCCAAGTAGTGCTCGGCCGGATATTGGCCTCCCGCCGGATCCTAGGTCGCTATTACAGTGGCCTGCATATCCGTCCAATAGGTTTTAACGCGGGCTAGAGCCATCCGCACACCCTCTATGCACGCCGACCTCCTCATGGCGTCAATCCGAGACACGGCTCCAAGGAATTGCTGCACCAAACCAAAATAGTTGTCCGGCTTAGGCCCCTTCAGCCAAAGATGGTCTATTACAGACCGCATTGCAAGCCCGGACAGCCTATGGAGCTCCGCCATAGCAGCCACCTTCACATTTAGTGGCAGCGGGCGAGTGGGAGCATTGAACTGCGATCAGAAAAGCTTCTCCACTTCTTCATCGCCTTGACCCTCGAAGAACTTGACAGCGTCAGCTGTACTATTAGCCAAGTCCGCATATGCGTCTGCAGGACTCAAGCGCCCTGCCAGGGGAGCATACTTCGGATCCAAGAACTTCGTCCACAGTAAGTATGAGCCCCCAGCCACGATTTTGTCGGCCTGTTCGAGCTCCTCCTGCATACTACGGATCTCGGTTCGCATCTCCTTGGCGGCATTAAGTGCCTTGTCCAGCTCGGTCGAACTAGCCTTATTCTCCTTTTCGAGGAGTGCGTACCGGTCGGCGACATTCTTTAACTCCCCAGCCATTTCGGCTATCTTTTCCTTGCTTTGGCGATGAGCAGCCTGTTCGGCTCTCAATTATTCGGCCGCCTTTAGGGCAGCCGCATTGCTAGCCTGAGCTTGTTCCTTGGTTTGAGCAAGTTCCGCCCTCAGGGCCTCCACGGCAGCAACACCATCTGCAGTGCAAACACATTGCATTAATATTATGCCCCTCTTACATTTTCCTATATATCATAATAAAGGAAGCAGAGCACATACCCTGTGACTCCTCTAGCCGTTTATTTACCAGCGTGATATCGACGTCAATAGATCCGATCTGCCTCCTTAGTTCGGCAACTTCAATAGACTGGTCGGCTGCCGGATCCTTGTATACCTGCACACATGTATGGTGCATCCATTAGTATATGATCCCCCGTTTGCCGCCTATGGCGGGCAACCAAAGTCTCAGGGGCTACTACCTATAGGGAGCACACCTAGCGCGCGCTTCATAACCAAAAAATTGTGCATTTTTCACTACATACCTCAAAGCCTTTGAGCAGGCTTGTAAATGCCTCTTCAAACCACTGGTGGTGGATGAAATCTTTGTGAGCACCGTGCTCATTAAAGAGAGGTGCTCCTCCGAGAGCACGTCTCGCTCCAGAAGGCCCGTTAGTACGTCCGACCGGACACTGAACTGTGCCGGACCCTTCTTAGCGCCCCCGTGGGAGCCAAATGCTCCGGGCTCAGGGTGACTGACGTGTTCGCTGCCGGCTTTGGCAGATCCGGACTCCTCCATGATGACACCTCCGTGTTGCCTGCTTCATGAGGCGGAGAGGTGGGTGGAGTCTCACTCTCCATCATCTCCGGACGAAGGTCCCCCAAAGACGAACTCTGTTGAGAAGAGCTGCTCGCCGGACTACAAAAGTTGAAGTCTTGGTTATGGATCTGGGAGTAACATCACACCTTCGAATTAATGAATAACTTACGGCTCGGTGGAGGGCTGGCCCGTTGGTGGGCATGATGCGGTGAGGGTGCCCGTCACGGCAGAGCCTCCTGGTGAGGCTTTCTTCCCTTGATTGGGCGTCTCCGCCTCCAAATCTTCGGAGGCGGCCCTCTTCTTCCCGCGTGGGGAGGAGGCTTTGACCTTCCCTCCCCGGCTATCCTCCATAGGATGGGTAGCAATTTCCCCGGTCTGGATGCGTAGCGCGTGAAGTTCGGCTTCATTTCCCTTTCCCTCGCTTTTCCCCGAAGGGATTTTGCTGAGCGGCCGGCTCAGCATCTTTGCAATGGTTGGACCAGGCGAGCCCTCAGGAAGTAGCGCCGGACACCTGATTCTCTCTGCCTTGTTGAGCCATTCCTGGCCACGGAAGGATTATCAGAATAATAGTTATGATAAATATAAATGAAGTGTCCAGCTTTAAGGTTACTTACTTGGGCATCTAGGCGATTGCAGCTTAGGCCCGCATCCTCGGTGGTGTCCGGACACTTTACTTGAGGTCCGAAGAATAATTTACACATTCCTTCAAGCTTCAGGCTGAAGAAGTGCTTAATAGTCCGCGGACCCTCCAGATTAAACTCCCACATCCGGAGAGGCCAACGTTTGCACGGCAACATCCGCCGGATTAGCATCACTTGCACTATGCTGACAAGATTTATGTCCCTCTCAATAAGCTCCCGAATACGATTCTGCAGTTCTGGTACATCGCCAGCAGGCCCATAATTCCGTCCTACGTCGGTCCAAGACGCTAACTGTGATGGAGGGCCTGAGCGGAACTCGGGGGCAGCTACCCACTTTGTGCCTCTGGGAGATGTGACATAAAACCACCTCCGTTGCCACACATCGGATACTTCCGGAAAAGAACCCTCTAGCCATGGGGCATCGACATTCTTGCTTATTATGGCACCTTCGCACTCTGCATGTCGCCCCTCGATCATCTTCGGCTTCACATTGAAAGTCTTAAGCCGTAAGCCGAAGTGTGGGTTGACATGGAGAAAAGCCTCGCACACGATAATGAACGACGAGATATGGAGGATGGCGTCTAGAGCCAGATCATGGAAATCCAAGCCGTAGTAGAACATGAGCCCCCTCACAAAGGGGTGAAGGGTGAGGCCTAGGTCTCAGAGGAAGTGAGGGATAAACACGACGCTCTCGTTGGGCTCCGTCGTGGGGATAACTTGCCCTGGAGCAGGAAGCCTATGCTGGATATCGGCGGTCAGGTATCCGACCTCCCTAAGCTTCGCAATGTCCTCCTCTTGAATCGAGGAGGCCATCCACCGGCCTGTTGCATCGGATCCGGACATACTGGGGATCTGGGGTGTTGGAGCTTAGGTTTTGAGTGCTGGAGCTCGAGGTGTGAAAAGGAGCAGGAGAGGTGGAAAAGAGGCATAGGCCTTGACCCCTTTATAAAAGGGATGAATACCAAGAGTCCTCAGCGTGACCGCTTGAGACTTATCTAAAATACACGGAGTCATACCAACGGTCGCCATGGGGTCACATATGCCCACGTTAATGAAGATCATGTATTAAGAGGAACACGATCTCTGCTTTGGCAGGACGTGCCAATAAAACCGCCTCGCAATGCGAGTCGAGGTGGAGCAGGAAACGCCGGTTCGTGTTGGACCAGGCCACGATGCAAGGGCACGACGTACAAAGATTGCCAGCAGAACAGATTTATGCTATGTTCCCTACAATGGTGTGTGAAGATCATTTTGCAGATCCGGACACGGCCTACGTGTTCGATAATAACCTTGGAGTATTCGGAGGAGGAACCCGCCTTGCAATGCCGAAAACAAGACTGTGGGCTGTACTCATCATCATTGAAGCCTGGTTCAGGGGCTACTGAGGGAGTCCTGTATTAGGGGGTATCCGGACAGTCGGACTATATACATTGTCCGGACTATAGAAGCGTCAAGATACAAGACTCAAGACTTCGGCTCGTGTCCGGATGGGACTCTCCTTTGCGTGGAAGGCAAGCTTGGCAATGTGGATATTATGTTTCCTTCCTTGTAACCGACTCCATGTAAACCCTAGCTCTCCGGTGTCTATATAAACTGGAGAGCATGGCCTTAGAAGGCCGATCACAATTACAATCATACCATCATAGGCTAGCTCTCAGGGTTTAGCCTCTACGATCTCGTGGTAGATCTACTCTTGTACTACTCATATCTTCAATATTAATCAAGCAGGAAGTAGGGTTTTACCTCCATCGAGAGGGCCCGAACCTGGATAAACATTGTGTCCCTTGCTTCCTGTTACCATCAGCCTAAGACGCACAGATCAGGACCCCCTACCCGAGATCCACCGGTGGCCTACTGGAGGTGCCTGCCGGGGGCTGGCCACTCGTCGAAATCCTGGCCCTCTTTATCCTCTGGGCCAGCGTCTCCACATCCCTGCAAGATGAAGGCAAGTGAGCAACGCCATCAGGGGAAGGGTAAGGAATGAGGGAGGAAATCAAAAGTTTACTCTTCATTTTCTTCCTCCTCCTCCTCTGTTGCTTTCCTTTTTCTCTCCGGGCTGAGAGGCCCGAGGTCTTTCTCCGTGCTGAGAGGCCTGAAGTCAAACGCAATCCCCGCGCCAATGTTTGCCGGCGAAGGGGGAGGTGATGGCGTCCGGGAGCGCTTGGACGACGAAGAAGCAGATGTCTTCTTCTTCGATGCCACGGCCTTCGCCGTTTTCTTCATCGCCACCGCCCTCGTTTGGCACACAGGCGCCTCCTGGGCTTGCCGCAGTTGCGTGGCCCGGTCGAGGCGGACTGGCTCGCCGGAGGTGACCCACCACAGGACCCGCCCTTTCCCAGCGATTGGAGGATCGACGGTCGCGGTCTTTGAGGGAGTCCTGGATTAGGGGGTATCCGGACAGCCGGACTATATACTTTGGCCGGACTGATGGACCATGAAGATACAAGGCTCAAGACTTCGTCCCGTGTCCGGATGGGACTCTCCTTTGCATGGAAGACAAGCTTGGCGATCCGGATATTAGATCTCCTTCTTTGTAACCGACTCTGTGTAAACCCTAGCCCCCTCCGGTGTCTATATAAACCGGAGGGTTTGGTCCGTATAGGGACGATCATAATCATCATAGACTAGCTTCTAGGGTTTAGTCTCTACGATCTCGTGGTAGATCAACTCTTGTAATACTCATATCATCAAGATCAATCAAGCAGGAAGTAGGGTTTTACCTCCATCGAGAGGGCCCGAACCTGGGTAAAACATTGTGTCCCTTGCCTCTTGTTACCATCAGCCTTAGACGCACAGATCGGGACCCCCTGCCCGAGATCCGCCGGTTTTGACACTGACATTGGTTCTTTTATTGAGAGTTCCTCTGTGTCATCGCTGCAAGGCTTGATGGCTTCTTCAATCAACAACAACGTGGTCGAGGGTGAGACTTTTCTCCCCGGACAAATCCTTGTGTTCGGCGGCTTCGCACTACGGGCCAATTCGCTTGGCCATCTGGAGCAGATCGACAGCTACGCCCCTGGCCATCAGGTCAGGTTCAGAAACTTGAACTACACGGCCGATATCCGCGGAGACTTGATCTTTGACGGATTCGGGCCTACGCCGGGAGAGCCGATCAGTCAAGACGAGCATGGCTTAGACCCGCTGTCGGGAAATACTCGAGATATCGCACCTGTAGGAGCTCCGGACCTAAATCCGGGGCAGATCGCGTTGTCCGAGGACGGGTGGATGGACCCCGCCCTAGAGGCCGCACACTCATCGGCGGTAGAGCCGAGCACAGACTCCACCCCCGAGGAAGCCTGTGTCTCCAGACCCTCGGACTTGTGTCCGGCTGTAGGTTCCAGTCCGCGCATCCCTGAGCCCGCCGAATCTGGTTGGGCTCTAGTAATGGAGTTCACCGCTGCGGATATCTTCCAGCACTCGCCCTTTGGCGACATGCTGAACTCGTTAAAATCTCTCTCTTTGTCAGGAGACTCTTGGCCAAACTCTGTCCGGCTCGAGTGGGAAGCAGGCAACGAGGGAATTCATTACCCACCCACCACCCACTTCATTGCCACGATTGATGATTTGACCGACGTGCTTGACTTCGACTCTGAAGACATCGATGGTGTGGACGACGATGTAGGAGAAGAATAGGAACCACTGCCCATGGGGCGCTGGACAGCCAAATCCTCATATGATATATGTATGGTGGACACTCCGAAAGAAACCAATGGCGATGAGGCACTGGAGGATAACCCCTCAAGGAAGAAGGCAAAGTATGAACGTCATCAGCGCCGCCCCAAGCCCTGCCACAACAATACCAACACAGGAGTCAAAAACAATCCGGATGGTGCCGAAGATGAATACAATCCCGATCAGCCTGCCTTCGAGTAGGCCGGACAGGCGACGGACGAATACTTGGAGGAGGAAAACTACATGTCCCCCTCCGAAGACGAGGTGAGGCTCGGCGACGATGAATTCGGCGTGCCTGAGGATCCCGCGGAACAAGTTCGCTTTAAGCATGGCCACGGCAAAAAGTCTGCAAAAGAAGCAACAGCAGCTCAAAGCTGACCAAGATTTGCTCACAAACAGATGGACCAAGGTCCTGGCAATCGAGGAATACGGACTCGACCGCCCCGCCAAAAGGTACACAAAGCACAATTCGCTACCTCAACCCAAGAAGGAGGACCTAAAGCCCACACCCCGACGCCAATATACCACGGCCTGGGGCAATACGCAGGAAACGTGAGGCAGCATCCATAAACCTCGACGAAACAGATATAGGCGTCACAAAAATAATGATGACAATCAAGAAAAGGGAGTTGGTGCCGAATTTCACGACCCCCAGTCCGGTCAGCGGAAACAGAACAGCTCAGGCCCATCCGGCCCGAGCAGCATACTCGACCAACCATGTCAAATTCATGGTACCCCTACAGTGGCGGCCAAGCATAGGAATAGAGAATGCCGGATCCTCGAAACAAAATGGCCGGTTGGGCGCCGGAAACAATGAAAGGAGGTCTCAAACAACGAGAAGCCCAGACCACCAAACACGGCAAGGTCAAAGGAAGATCCCCCGCAGTACAAAAATACGGCCGACCATCTTCGATCACATCGACCGTCCAGACAATACCAACCACAGCAATTTAATTGCACTTACTATCACCAGATATGTATTGACCACTCGAGGATCAAACCCATTAATAACATCTTCTAAAAGATACCGTCCCAGGTGCAAAGGCCAAGTTTTACAGGCCCATCACCCTGGAGGTTGTCTTCGGATCACCAAGCATATACCATGCCGAAGAGTAAGTCTTCGGCATTGTCCCCTTATACAGTAACTACCATATACTATCGGGACGAACCGCGCTGGCTAGACTCAACACGGTACAACATCAGGCCAAATCCACGTGGCATGGTCACAATTATGGGCAAGGCCGCGCTCCACCCTAAGAGTGGAAATCACACCGCCACTGATATAGCGAGTTGTGCTCGTTTATCAAACTTTGATTCGGCAGCCAACCACCCGGACACCAATTGAGGAGTCCGAGCTACTTTACGGCATTATAACCTGGATCGACCAGGCCCCGATCAAAGACCCGCGGTTCAACCACCATATGGCATGCAACTGCCTCTAAGCATTTGCCTTTACAGACAGACTTTTGCGCATAACAGGAATGGTGACACGGAATCAGCTCGGACGCACAAGGCGGGAACACTTAAGTACCCCCCCCCCCAAGGATATAGTCCGGATACACTTCGGATCCACACACAACCTCCTCTAGTCCGGCCACGGCAGGTTCCGCCAACACACCTTTTTTCATAAGCATAAACCGTACTCATATGCATAGACATGTCATTCTACTACAATACATAGACTTAAATAACACTTACCGACCGTCGTTCCTCATTGACGCCTTTTTGTCATAAACGGTACCCGTACATCATGTTATGCCCCACTATGCCAGGGGCTTCATAGTACTCATAATATGGCAACGAAGTCCGGCCACCTTTTCGGTCGCTCGGCACCCCAAACTTATAGCACTATATGCATCAGCTCCGAATCATGTCTTGGGTCATTAGTTGGGTTTTACTGGCTCCCATGTTTTGGTACCTTATGTTCCGCACTATCGGCTAAGGTAGCGCTGGGAGAACTACTGCGATTGTGTCCCGGTTCTTTCGGACGAGCACCTCGGTAGAGAAAGCCGAAACTGACTGTCATGATACGGCGAGAGCTGGTCAGCTATTCGAGAGGTTGTAAAATCTTTAAAGATTTATTCCGCACAATGACATAATAAATGCAGGGTGCGAATGATCGGCTTTTTGATCAGGCACCGTTAGAGCCCCTTGCACGGTCTTCCGAACACCAGGGGCTGTGCCTACCATACTCGAAATTCCTATGGCTAAGTGAGAGTGATAAAGCCCTATAGTCTGATTTCCTGGTTCGTGGTGATGAACACCTCCTTAAAGGACCCAACAATGGGATAAGGAGTGTTCAGGTATGTCCCGAACACCCCCGTACCTTTTACATGGGGGCAGAAGCCAACGACTGGCCAACTCTCAGGATATATATATACACTAAACAGCCGCACATGAAGAAAAAACGTTCATATAACATGCAATAAATAATAATAGTGCCATTATCCCGCATTACAAAGAACGGCATGACTGCCTTCACGGAAATATAGTGTCTTTGGTACACTATTCCGCCACAAGGCGAGCTCCTTTCAGGACACCCTCATAATACAACTCGGGCTTGCGATGCTCCTTACCCTCCGGTGGTCCCTCAGTCATCAGCTTCTCAACATCAAGCTTCCCCCAGTGCACCTTCGCGCGGGCAAATGCCATGCGTGCACCTTCTATACAGATGGACCGCTTAATGACTTCGAGCCAAGGGCAAGGACCAACAATCCGCTTCATGAGTCCAAAGTAACTGCTTGGAATCGGCTCAGCGGGCCACAGCCGGACAACTAAGTCCTTCATGGCTAGTTCAGCCGCTTGGTGCAGTTCGACCAGCTGCTTCAGCTGATCGATAAAGGGCACCAGATAATTTGGCGCCAAATACTGCGACCAGAAATGCTTCTCCGCAGACTTCCTCTCTTTAGTCCGGTAGAATTGGGCAGCATCAGATATGCTGCGCGGCAGGTCCGCAAACGCCCCTGGGAAAACAAGAATTCAGTTTGTTGCTTAGAGCTCCTCCTATTACTATGCCAACAATGCTTTGAGTACCAAAAGCCTTACCAGCCGCAACCCTCCGTGCCTCCTGAATGTCCTTCAGAGCACCTCGGGCTTCTTCCCGAGCATCATCTGCAGCTTGGAGAGCTTGGGCGAGTTCGAACTCTTTCCCTGCTAGACTCTGCTCTAAGGTCTCACTCTTCTTCACGGCCTCCTGGAGCTCACGCTCAGCTTCAATGACCCGGGCCTCGTGCTTCTCGCGAAGAGCCTGCTCTGCGGCGGCCTTCTTCTCGGCTTCGGCCACAGCCTTCTTCAATGCCTCAATTTCGGCACTAGCTCCTAAAGCATACAATACAAATATTTTCATCACGCACAACTAATCATTCGTGCTAAACTTAGGACAAGGTTTCGACATACCTTGCTTGTCCTCCAACTGCTTCTTCACGTGACCAAGTTCTTCTTCGGCCCGTTCCAGACTTTGCTTTAGTCCAGACACCTCTTTATTATGAGAGGCGGTCGTCGCTATAGACGCCTGTTTTCAAACAAAGGGATATATGTCATTTACTGAGTCTCCTGCAAAGCGCAAATTTGATCCCCTGTCCGGCTCTCTCCCTCTTTCACCGGACAGTGCATCAGGGGCTACTACTCATACTATGACAATCTTCAAAGGTTTCTAAAAACATACCTCAAAGCATTTTATAAGGCTAAGGCAAGATTCATTCAGTCCGCTCTCAGTGGACTGGATCTTTTCAATCACCACACCCATGAGGGCGCGATGTTCATCGACGATGGACGCACTCTTTAGCGCCGTCGATAGGCCTCCCGGCAACTCTGCTTGGACAGAGGTTGTTGGCGGAGCGGGAGGGCCTCCCCCTGTCAAAGGTGGCTGCTCGCCCGATCCTGGAGCTTTAAAGGTCTCAAGGACCGTGTCCCGCTGCGGGCCAAATCTAAGATCGCCCCCGCCATCGACAAGCATGGGAACCGCTGCTCCCGTGTATCCGGCCCCAGAGATATGCCCTCCCTGGTCCAGGTCCCGCTAAGACGACACCTCGGTGTCGCGCCTAGGCTTCGGGGAAGGGGCCTCTGGAGGCGTCTCGCTCTCCAGGGCATCTGAGCTCAGCGAATCCTCTGATGAGGACTGTTCGGCATGGGACCTTGCCGGGCTGCACAAAGTATGGCGACAGTTAAACTACTACATCCTAATGACCTTGGGCACGTAGGCGTGTTTGGATTTCGTGTACTCACGACTTTACCAGGGGCTGGGCCCTAGGATCCCACTCCGGGCTGCTATTAGCAGCCGTGGTGGACGCCTCCGGGAGGGAACCTTTCCCCCTCTTTGGCGATTCGGCCTCCAGGGATGAGGAAGCCGTCCTTTTCTTCCCTCCCCCTATGGTGGACTCGTCTTCTTCCTCCTCCTCTTCGTCTTCGGAGGAGGGATGGTCGCTGGAGTCTTCGGATTTTGTGTCCGAAGCGTCGTGGCGATGGAGGCCGCTCCGCATCTTCGTCAGAAGAGGTCCTGCCGGTTCCTCCGGCAGCGAGGCCAGACATTGTGTCCGCCCTACCTTTTTCGTCCATTCCTGGGATTATTGTAGAAAGCATGATAAAAGCGTCTCCCTCGGGACATGCCAGCTAAAACATTGATGGACAGAGCATAGCAATGACTTATCGGACTTGCAGAGCGGGATAGTTGATACCCGCGGTCCTCGACGGAGCCCGACCACGGTTTGCCGGACTTGAAGAGCACCTTCTAGATGTACTTGTGGGAGGAGCCGTATAGCTCCCGTAGGGTCTGGTGCTCGGCTGGGTCGTATTCCCACAAATTGGAGGCTCAACGCTAGCAAGGGAGAACCAGGCAAACTAACTCCACCTGGACTACATTGACGAGTTTGACATCCTTATCGACCACGCTCTGGACGCGCGTTTGGAGCACTGACAGCTCATCGGATGAGGACCAGTTCATGCGCTTCTTGGTCCAGGACATGAGCCGCAGGGGCTCCGGGTCTGAATTCAGGAGCAGCGGCCCACTTTTTACCATGCAGTTCGGTGATATAGAACCACTGCTGCTGCCACTCCGTCGGCCATGTGACCTTAGGCATCTTGCTCACCATGGCGCCGCCGCACTCGGCGTGCTCGCCATTCACCACCTTGGGCTTCACGTTGAAGATCTTCAGCCATAAGCCGAAGTGGGGCAAAATACGGAGAAAAGCCTCACACACGATGATAAACGTCGAGATGTTAAGGAAAGAATTGGGGGACAGATCATGAAAATCAATCCCGTAATAACACATGATGCCATGAACAAATGGGTGAAGGGGAAACACGAGCCCACGGACAAAATGAGGAAGAAACACGACCCTCTCGTGGGGCTCCGGAGTGGGGACGATTTCTCCCGCCAGCGGAAGGCGGTGGCCGATTTTCTTGACCAGGTACCCGGCCTCTCGGAGCTTTTTGATATCCCTCTCCCAGACGGTAGAGGCCATCCATTTGCCTCCTGCTCCGGATCCGGACATCTTCGGAGAACCTCTCTTCGGTGGAGAAGAAGAGTGCTTGGGCGCTAAGGCTCGAGCAAAGGGGGATGGACTAGCGGAAGGGAAAGGCGTGGGTAAAGAGGAAGAGACCTTATCTCTTTATAAAGGCGGTAAAAGCTTTTGCGCCTCCCCACTTGCCTAGTGGAACCCGCTCGTTCCCCAGTCGCCGCGATTAGCGGTGCGGTTGGGCTACCCGTGCCCGTATTGATGAAAGCCCCGCGATAAGGGGAACACGATCTCTGCTTTGACAAGACTACCTCGCAACATGTGCGGTGATTGGCGGTAGAGAGATGGTTCAATAATGACTCATCCATGGTGCTATGTCATGCTATCCAAAGATGTTAGCAGATTATGTTTGTGGAATATCGTTCTCTCCATGATGGCATGTGAAGATCATCTTGCAGATCCAGACACGATTTAAGTGTTCGGTAATTACTTTGGAGTATTCAGAGATGCAACCCGCCTTGCAATGCCGAAGACAATCTACGCGCCGGACTCATCGTCATTGAAGCCTAGTTCAGGGGCTACTGAGGGAGTCCTGGATTAGGGGGTATCCGGACAACTGTACTATATACTTTGGCCGGACTGATGGACCGTGCAGATACAAGACTCAAGACTTCGTCCCGTGTCCGGATGGGACTCTCCTTTGCGTGGAAGACAAGCTTGGCGATCCGGATATTAGATCTCCTTCTTTGTAACCAACTCTATGTAAGCCCTAGCCCCCTCCGGTGTCTATATAAACCGGAGGGTTTGGTCCGTATAGGGACGATCATAATCATCATAGGCTAGCTTCTAGGGTTTAGCCTCTACGATCTCGTGGTAGATCAACTCTTGTAATACTCATATCATCAAGATCAATCAAGCAGGAACTAGGGTTTTACCTCCATCGAGAGGGCCTGAACCTAGGTAAAACATTGTGTCCCTTGCCTCCTGTTACCATCAGCCTTAGATGCACAGATCGGGACCCCCTACCCGATATCCACTGGTTTTGACACCGACAGTCTTCGCCCCCTCGCCCTCCTCCGACGACGACCCGTCGGCGGCGTCTTCGACGAGGGGAGCCCCGGTGCCGACGCTGTTGGCCTCCCCAGCGGTTGCTGCCCATCGAGTGAGCTCCCCCTCCTCCGCCTCCGCCTCCGCCGCGGCCTTGTCCGCCATGCCGCCGGTGCTGCCAGCCTCCTTGACGAGCTTTGCCTCCTACTCGGCAAGCCTCGCCTCCTCCACCCTAGCGGCAATATAATCCAGCTCCGCTGGAGAGGTGTCCTGGATAAGCCGCGGCTCGGCAGTGACGTACACCTCATGCAAGGTGTCGAAGAACTCCTGCACCTTGAGCCCGTCCAGCTCAACCCAATTTGGGTCAAGGCCATGCGCGTTGAAGAGCGGCATCATGGCAATGATCTCGGACCGGCGAGAGTTATTGCTCAGCGGAACCACTCCTGCCGGCAGCTTGAAAATGGGCTCCTTGTCGACCTTGCCGGCCTTCGCGGCGTCCCTGGCAACCTTGCCGGACCACTCGACCTCGCCCTCATCGTTAACCTCGAGCTGGAAGATCCGTTGGCAGAGATGGGCATGCCTCAGCACCATCAGGTTGTTGTCGAGGCCGGGGTGGAACCTCATGATGTCGGCGGCGTTCACAAAGAGCCAGGCCGGCCTCCCCTTGTCATGCAGAGGGGCAATTCAGCTGTGGACGAAGTCCGCCCCAATCATTTAGAGGGTGAGCCCGGCCTGGGTGAGCCAAAGAATCCTGGTGGTGGCGACCGTAAAATTCGCATCATCAGCGTCGACGTCACCCCAATCGCCCCCGCGGGCCGGCGCCTCCTGGCAAACCTCGCAGAATGCTGGCGGGTCCTCCTCCTCAATCCAGCACCACCGGCCCCGCCATTCTTCCCACCTCTCCTTCGTGGAGCCGTCTGGGTACGCCCCCTTGGACCCCTTTTTGGATCCGAGGGGAGAAGTAATGGCGGAAGAGCGCCGTGCTGGGGTGCACCCCGACGAAGCCCTCGCAGAGATGTGCAAAGAGTGCCATGCATGCCACAACATTCAGGGTGAAATCCAGGAGGCGGAAGCCATAGGTGTGCATGATATCCTTGAAGAAATCAGAAAAGGGGGATAGAGCCCGCAGGAGAAGTAGTCAACGAAGAAGGGGTACCGATTTGGGGAGGCCCCGGCGCTGGCGGGGACGACGTGCGTGGCTGGATGCCCGGTCTTCTCTCCCCACAGATCCTTGAACATCTCCCGAAGCTCGAACACGCCGACCGTCGAGGGGAAGTAAGCGAACTACGTCCGTCGCACCACCAGCTCGCTCTCCGCCTGCTCCGTCACCCCGATATCCTTCGCCACTCCTTTGGCGCCATGGCGGCTGCGAGAAGCGAAAACACAGAGGATGGTGGAAGCACGGCGGTGATGGACGAAGGAAGAGAGGCTCGATAAGAAGGAAGAAAGGGGCGGTGGTTCTAAGATTGGAGAAAGACGCAGGGGAGGGGGGGGGGGGGTAAAGTGAGCAGCGCTCCCGCGGTTATTCCTTTTTAGGGGGAAGGCACGGGCCGCCTCCTTTCCCATTAACTGCGATACGACGCATGCGGGCGGATGCTATCCCACGCATGCCTCCCACGTCACGCGCGTGGACACGACCCCCACGTCACGCACGGGTCGTGGGGAAGCACAGCGGACGGAGTAGTTACCGCGGTAAAATCTGCCCCGACTGCTCGCACACCGTTCTGGGCCTAGCCCAACAACGTGTTGCGCTTATGTATGGCCCAGGCCCGGGGGCTCCTGTCGGTGTATAAAAGTAGGGGCTTTGCTTTTGACCCCTTTACTTGTGCACGGGCAGTCAGAGCTACCCGCCACGGCCACGCATAACGGGGCAGGAAAGGGAAGTCGGAGAGAAGCCGGAGGCACAAGGCAAACAAAACAACGACAAGGACCAAGGCCACAAAGATCGGATGGACGAAGCAGGTTCCCCCGGCAAGGACCCTTGCCGGCGCAGCCTCAGTGGCCCCGACAAGACCCTTGCCGGGGCAGCTCGCCCACACCAGCTGAGTGAGCCACCTTTGAGCCCACCAACGCTAGACAAACACATTGGGACAGGGCTTGGGAGGCACCTCCGTGGTGGCATGCATATCTTTGTGAAGACAAAGAATAGTCAAGATTAAATGAGGATAGGAAGGCAACAATCCTCGGCAGGGTTCTTGCCGAGGAAGCCCACGAGACCCCCGGCAAGGTCCTTGTCGGGGATGACGGCTCGCCGCGGCAAGACCCTTGCCGGGCCACCCGGCAAGGCCCTCGCCAAGCGCGCCAGCAGGGCCACTACCAGGCCCACGCCAGCCAAGTCTCCACCGCTGTTCGCATGCAGCTGCCGACTAACCAGCTGGGCAGGCACCTGCGTGGCAACATGCAACCCTTCGTGGAGGCTCCACCACCGCACCACCTCAGCTGCCTGCCTACCTAGATGGCACCGCATGCATCGCTGGCCAGGGCGCGTGTCAAAGCAAGGAGGAGCGGCAACGGACGGGACTCGCTCCCGTCTCCGATAAAGTGAAGGGACACCTAAGCCTCACATGAAATGCACCTTGTCCTGTAATACCAGTGATAAGCTCACAGCGCTGTAGCACTTTCCACCTCCTGTGTGCCACTGTGGCAGCCCCTTTCGCCTATAAAAGGAGGCCCATGGCGCACGGGAGAAGGATTCAGCTCTTCGAACCTGGCAGCACCCAGAGCTAGTTCAAGAGCTCACACTAAATACATCCACCAAAGCAGGATCGTAGGATTTTACGCATCTTTGCGGCCCGAACCTGGGTAAAATCCCCTTTGTGCTGTCTACTAGTCCCGCTCTTCTCACGATCCAGCGCCCCGCAACCGTAGTAGGGATTCCAGTGATCCCATAGGTGTCGTCTCTCACCGACAAAGTTGGAGCACGATTTATTATTCAGTGTCTTCCTTTGCGTGAAGATCGGGGGTGCGTGATGGTTAACTCCTACCAACCTACCCCCTAGGGGCATGCATAGTAGTACTTTGCTTCGAGGGATAATAGACTTTCGCAATAAGTATTTGAGTTTTTATCACTAATGTGAGTCCATAGTTATATGCACTCTCACCTTTCCGTAAATTGCTAGCCTCTTCAGTACTGTGCATTGCCCTTTCTCACCTCAAGAGTCAGTGCAAACTTCACCGTTGCATCCAGACCCATAATATAATACACCCTATCACACATAAACCTCCTTATATCTTCCTAAAAATAGCTACCATACCTACCTATCATGGCATTTCCATAGCCATTCCAAGATATATTGCCATGCAACTTCCACCGTTCCCTTATTATGACATACATCTTCGTTGTCATATTGCTTTGCATGATCATATAGCTGACATCGTATTGGTGGCTTAGCCACCATTCATCATCATCATACATGTTATGGTAGCGTCATTGCACATCCTGATACACTGCCATAGGCATTCATATAGAGTCATATGTTTCAGTTTTATCATGATGTAATATTGAGTTGTAAGTAAATAGAAGTGTGATGATCATCATTATTAGAGCATTGTCCCAGTGGGGAAATAACAAAAGAGAAAAAAAGAGGCCAAAAAGAGCCCACCAAAAAAGAGAGAGAAAAAGAGAGAAGGGGAAATGTTACTATCCTTTCCACGCTTGTGCTTCAAAGTAGCATCATGTTTTTCATATAGAGAGTCTCCTATGTTGCCACTTTCATATACTAGTGGGAATTTTTTTTCATTATAGAACTTGGCTTGTATATTCCACTGATGTGCTTCCTCAAATGCCCGAGATCTTCATGAGCAAAGTTGGATGCACAACCACTTAGTTTTCAGTTCGAGCTTTCATACACTTATAGCTCTTAGTGCATCTGTTGCATGCCAGTCCCTACTCCTCTCATTGACATCAATTGATGGGAATCTCCATAGCTCGTTGATTAGCCGCGTCAATGTGATACTATCTTACTTTCTGTCTTCCGCTTATTAATCTCTACCACCGCATTATATTCCACCCATAGTGCTATGTCCATGGCTTACGCTTGATAACCCACAAGTGTAGGGGATAATTGTAGCCTCTTTTGATAAGTAAGAGTATCAAACCCAATGAGGAGCTAAAGGTAGAACAAATATTCTCTCACGACCTATCTGCCACTGATACGACTCTACGCACGCTTAGTGTTTGCTTTACCTAGAACAAGTATGGAACTAGAAGTACTTTGTAGGTGTTGTTGGATAGACTTGCAAGATAATAAAGAACACGTAAATAAAAAGCAGGGGCTGTTTAGATAAAGAAGCAATAAAGTAAATATAACGAGTGTGGAAAAGTGGTGGTAGGAGTTGTGAAATTTCCCCTAAGCAATTGACTACGTTACTAGACCGGTAATCACTATTGCAATTCTATTTGAGGGAGAGGCATAAGCTAACATACTTTCTCTTCTTGGATCATATGCACTTACGATTGGAACTCTAGCAAGCATCCGCAACTACTAAAGATCATTAAGGTAAAATCCAACCATAGCATTAAAGCATCAAGTCCCCTTTATCCCATACGCAAACAACCTACTTACTCGGGTCTGTGCTTCTGTCACTCACGCCACCCACCATAAGCAAATCATGAACATATTGCAAACCATAGAGAGGGAATCCCTCATGCTTGCGCGACACGGAGGGCACAATAGGACAACACCAATAATAAAACATGCAACTCAAACCAATCATAGAAATTCATCAATCACCGATAGGACAATGAAAATCTACTCAGACATCATAGGATGGCAACACATCATTGGATAATAATATGAAGCATAAAGCACCATGTTCAGGTAGAGGGTACAACGGGTTGCGGGAGAATGGACCGCTGAATATAGATGGGGGAAGGTGATGGAGAGGTTGGTGAAGATGGCGGAGGTGTTGGTGAAGATCGCGGTGATGATGATGGCCCCCGGCAGCGTTCCGGCGCCCCTCGATGCAAGGGGGAGAGAGCCCCCCTTCTTCTCCTTCTTCCTTGACCTTCTCCCTTGATGGCAGAAGGGTTTTCCCTCTGGTCCTTGGCTCCCATGGAGTGGGAGGGGCGAGAGACCCTCCGAGATTGGATCTATCTCTCTATCTCTCTCTGTTTCTGCGTTCTCAGATCCTTCCCTTTCACCATTTCTTTTACATCCGGAGATCCGTAACTCCGATTGGGGTGAATCTTTCGCCGAGTTTTTTCTCATAAAATTATCTTTCTTGTGGCAAAATAAGAGCGTCAACCACCTTACGGGGTGCCAACAAGGGTCCAGGGTGCGCCTGCCTCCCTGGAGCACCCCCTGCCTCGTGGCCCCCTCGGGCACCGTCTCACGTGGATTCTTCCTCCCAAAAATCACAAATATTCCAAAATAATTCTCCGTCCGTTTTTATCCCGTTTGGACCCCGTTTGATATTGGTTTTCAGCGAAACATAAAACATGCAACAAACAGGAACTGGCACTGGGCACTGGATCAATATGTTAGTCCCAAAAATAATATAAAAAGTTGCCAAAAGTATATGAAAGTTATAGAATATTGGCATGGAACAATCAAAAATTATAGATACGATGGAGACGTACCAGCATCCACAAGCTTAATTCCTGCTTGTCCTCGAGTAGGTAAATGATAAAAAAGATAATTTTTGATGTGGAATGCTACCTAGCATAATCTTAATCATATAATCTAATCATGGCATGAATATTAAGACACGAGTGATTCAAAGAAATAGTCTATCATTTGACATAAAAACAATAATACTTAGGGCATCCCAACAAACAATCATGTCTTTCAAAATATCAATGCGTCAGAACGTTATCCCTACAAAATCATAGTCTTGTATTCTCCCTTTTCTAAACACAAGGTACCCTCATGCCTATCCCGGTGTCATCCAAGCAATTTTTTCATACTTTAGTATTCTCAAACTTTTTCAACTTTAACGCAATACATGAGCGTGAGCCATTGATATAGCACTATGGGTGGAATAGAATATGATGGTGGAGGTTATGTGGAGAAGACAAAAAGGGAGAAAGTCTCACATCGACGCGGCTAATCAATGGGCTATGGAGATGCCCATCAATTGATGTCAATGTGAGGAGTAGGGATTGCCATGCAACAGATTCACTAGAGCTATAAGTGTATGAAAGCTCAACAAAAGAAACTAAGTGGGTGTGCATCCAACTTGCTTGCTCATGAAGAACTAGGGCATTTGAGGAAGCCCGTCATTGGAATATACAAGCCAAGTTCTATAATGAAAATTCTCACTAGTATATGAAAGTGACAACATAGGAGACTCTATATGGAGAACATGGTGCTACTTTGAAGCACAAGTGCGGAAAAAGGATAGTAACATTGCCCCTTTTCTTTTTTTTTCTTTTTTTTCTTTTTTTCTCTTTTTTTGGATGGGCTTCTTTGGCCCCCTTTTTTATTTAGGCTTCTTTGGCCTCTTTTTTTATGGGGCAATGCTCTATAATGATGATCATCACACTTTTATTTACTTACAACTCAATATTACAACTCGATACTAGAACAAAGATATGACTCTATATTTGCATGCTTCCGGTGGTGTACCGAGATGTGAAACGATCTAGCATAGCAATGACATCAAAAAACGGACAAGCCATGAAAACATCATGCTAGCTATCTTACGATCATGCAAAGCAATATGACAATGAATGCTCAAGTCATGTATATGATGATGGAAGTTGCATGGCAATATATATCTCGGAATGGCAATGGAAATGCCATGATAGGTAGGTATGGTGGCTGTTTTGAGGAAGATATATGGAGGCTTATGTGTGATAGAGAGTATCGTATCACGGGGTTTGGATGCACCGGCGAAGTTTGCACCAACTCTCGAGGTGAGAAAGGGCAATGCATGGTACCGAAGAGGCTAGCAATGATGGAAGGGTGAGAGTGCGTATAATCCATGGACTCAACATTAGTCATAAAGAACTCACATACTTATTGCAAAAATTTATTAGCCATCAAAACAAAGTACTACGCGCATGCTCCTAGGGGGGAGGTTGGTAGGAGTTAACCATCGCGCGCCCCCGACCTTCACGCAAAGATAAACAATCAAAATACAATGGGCGCCAATTTGGTTACGTAGTTAGTAGACCATACGTGCATGCTTCGGGAATCACAAACCTTAACACCAACATCCTTACTAAACACAACCATCTACTAGTACCTCCCACATATTATCATCACTATATCGCAAAACTATTGCAAGGAATCAAACATATCATATTCAGTGATCCACAAGTTTATGTAGGATTTTATGACTAACCATGTGAATGACCAATTCCTGTCATCTCTCTAAATAGATATAAGTGAAGCAATAGAGTTTAATTCTTTCTACAAAAGATATGCCCACGCTCTAACAAGTATAAGTGAAGCAAAAGAGCATTCTACAAATGGCGGTTTTCTATGTGAAGAGAAACAAGCAATCCAAACTTCAAATGATATAAGTGAAGCACATGAAGCATTCTATAAAGCCATACTCAAAAGATATAAGTAAAGTGCAATGAGCATTCTATAAATCAACCAAGGACTATCTCATACCAGCATGGTGCATAAAATAAAAATGAAGACTAAATGCAAAAGACGCTCCAAGACTTGCACATATCGCATGAACGAAACGAATACGAAAACATACTGATACTTGTTGAAGAAAGAGGGGATGCCTTCCGGGGCATACCCAAGGTTAGACACTTGAGTATCCTTGAATATTTACTTGGGGTGCCTTGGGCATCCCCAAGCTTGAGTTCTTGCCTCTCTTCCTTTTCCTCATATCGAGACCTCCTCGATCAAACACTTCATCCACACAAAACTTCAACAGAAAACTCGGTAAGATCCGTTAGTATAATAAAGCAAATCACTACTCTAACTACTATTGCAAACCAATTCATATTTTGTTTTTGCATTGTGTCTACTGTAATATAGCTTTTCCATGGCTTAATCTACTGATAGAAATTGATAGTTTCATCAAAACAAGTAAACTATGCATCAAAAACAGAATCTATCAAAAATAGAACTATCTGTAGAAATATGAACATTAACCATACTTCTGCTACCCCAAAAATTGTACCCAAATTAGGAAAAATAAACAATTTGTACAGAAATACAGTTCAAAGAGAATCAGAACCATTTGACATTGCAGTAAACAATGTAAAATCACGCACTACAGCCAAAGTTTCTGTCTTGCACCGTGCAAACCAACAAGCATTGTAAACATCCTAAAGGCAAACCTTAGCACATTATTTTTATAATACAATGGAATTGTACAAGGGGATAATTATTTTTAATGAAAATTTTCTGTAATTAAGATTCACAAAGTTTCCGTGAGCATGAACAAAGTTCAAGGAGCTCTCCCACTTCAACAATGCTTGTCTTTCTCACTTTCACTTTACTTTTTGAAAAGTTTTGGGTTCCCCTCTTTATTTTTTTGTTTTTAGACTATATAAAAGCACTCAACAGAAATAAATGACTCTCTAAAACTTCCGGGTTGTCTCCTTGGCAGCGCTTTCTTTAAAGCCATTAAGCTAGGCATATAGTGCTCAAGTAATGGATCCACCCGGATCCCAAGGTATATCAAAGCCAATTTTAATTAACAATGATTTGTAATTTAGTGGTGAGCACAAAGTAACATATATCATGCAACAACAAAGTCTAACTCTCTTCCTATGCATCGGCATGTCATAAAAGAACAATTCACGCACGCCAAGTAAAGGCCAATGCATAGTATAATCAGTTTCTTGCAATTTCATCGTGTGGGAAACATAGAGAGGTGGATATATAGTTCCTCTCTCATAATAATTGCAAGTAGGAGCAGCAAGCACATGCATCTTATATCTATCAAAATCATCATGTGCAATGGTAAAAGACAACCCATCAATATAATCCTTAATAAGCACAAACTTCTCCGATATAGTGTAGTAGGGAGAGTTCAAAAAGATAATAGGACTATTATGCGTGGGTGCAATAGCAACAATTTCATGTTTAACATAAGGAACTATAGCAAGTTCATCTCCATAAGCATAATTAATATTGGCATCTTGGCCACAAGCATAGCAAACATCATCAAAACGGGATATTTCCAGAGAATGAACGGGATCATAACAATCATCATAGCAATCATCCTTCGGTAAGCACGAAGGGGAATTAAACAATGTATGAGTTGAAGAGTTACTCTCATTAGAAGATGGGCACAGGTAGCTAATCCACTCTTCCTCCTTTTGTTCTTCGCTCTCCTCATCATCTTTTTCATCCAATGAGCTCACAGTTTCATCAATTTCTTCTTCCATAGCTTTCTGCTAAATATTAGTCTCTTCTTGGAAAGCGGAGAATTTCTCAATATATGGTTTAAAATAGGCATTAGAAGCATAATTATCATAACAATATTCAAGTATGGAAAAATTTTCAGATTTGTAAAGAGTGGCATCATACTTCTCAATCAAAGAAGCAATTTCATAAGCACCCTTAAAAGCAAAAAATTCTTCAATTTGTTGAACATCATAGTAATTATAAACATCCTTAGCATATGAAGATATGATCCCATTATCACTAAACTCACATTGGTAGGGAAGGTGTTTCTTATGATTTTCAGAACAACAAGTAACATCATATATTTCACATAAATTCCAAGCATAGCGTTGCAAATGATGAAATTGATCCAGTAAAAGTTTCCCTTTTCCAGATATGCGGTGTCGCACATCACAAGCATGCTCATCTAAAGATTTGCCCTCAACTAAGCTAGTTGGGGTGTCAGCACGAGCACAAAGGGATCGAAGATGATCCAAGTAAAAAGCTTTAGAAGTGTGATAGATTTTGAGTGGTTCTTCAACCATTGGTGTAGTAGGTACAACTAATTTTTTTGGTATTTTGCGTTTCCTACCCATAACTAAAGATAGAAAACAACTAAGAACAACAAATAAAAATTACTTAGTGATAAAGCAAACAAGCACACATGAGAATATTCACCCCATGCTATGACTCCCCGGCAACGGTGCCATAAAAAGGCCTTGATAACACACAAGTGTAGGGGATAATTCTAGCCTCTTTCGATAAGTAAGAGTGTCAAACCCAACGAGGAGCTAAAGGTAGAACAAATATTCTCTCAAGTACTATCTGCCACTGATACGACTCTACGCATGCTTAGTGTTCGCTTTAACTGGAACAAGTATGAAACTAGAAGTACTCTGTAGGTGTTGTTGGATAGACTTGCAAGATAATAAAGAACACGTAAAAAAAGTAGGGGCTGTTTAGATAAAGAAGCAATAAAGTAAATATAACGAGTGTGGAAAAGTGGTGGTAGGAGTTGTGAAATTGCCCCTAAGCAATTGACTACGTTACTAGACCGGTAATCACTATTGCAATTCTATTTGAGGGAGAGGCATAGCTAACATACTTTCTCTTCTTCGATCATATGCACTTATGATTGGAACTCTAGCAAGCATCCACAACTACTCAAGATCATTAAGGTAAAACCCAACCATAGCATTAAAGCATCAAGTCCCCTTTATCCCATACGCAAACAACCTACTTACTCGGGTCTGTGCTTCTGTCACTCACGCCACCCACCATAAGCAAATCATGAACATATTGCAAACCCTACAGCGGGAATCCCTCACGCTTGCGCGACACGAAGGGCACAATAGGATAGCACCAATAATAAAAAACATTCAACTCAAACCAATCATAGCAATTCATCAATCACCGATAGGACAATGAAAATCTACTCAGACATCATAGGATGGCAACACATCATTGGATAATAATATGAAGCATAAAGCACCATGTTCAGGTAGAGGGTACAGCGGGTGGCGGGAGAGTGGACCGCTGAATATAGATGGGGGAAGGTGATGGAGAGGTTGGTGAAGATGGCAGAGGTGTTGGTGAAGATCGCGGTGATGATGATGGCCCCCGGTAGCGTTCCGGCGCCACCGGAAGCTAGGGGGAGAGAGCCCCCCTTCTTCTTCTTCTTATTCTTCCTTGACCTTCTCCCTAGATGGGAGAAGGGTTTCCCCTCTGGTCCTTCGCTCCCATGGTGTGGGAGGGGCGAGAGCCCCTCCGAGATTGGATCTATCTCTGTGTCTCTCTCTGTTTCTGCGTTCCCAGATCCTTCCCTTTCACCGTTTCTTTTATATCTGGAGATCCGTAACTCCGATTGGGGTGAATCTTTCACCCAGATCTTTCTCATAAAATTAGCTTTCTTGCTGCAAAAGAAGAGCGTCAACTACCTTACGGGGTGCCAACGAGGGTCCAAGGTGCGCCTGCCTCCCTGGGGTGTGCCCCCTGCCTCGTGGCCCCCTTGGGCACCGTCTCGCATTGATTCTTCCTCCCCCAAATCACAAATATTCCAAAATAATTCTCCGTCCGTTTTTATCCCGTTTGGACTCTGTTTGATATTGGTTTTCTGCGAAACATAAAACATGCAACAAACAGGGGCACAGGGTCAATATGTTAGTCCCAAAAATAATATTAAAAGTTGCCAAAAGTATATGAAAGTTGTAGAATATTGGCATGGAACAATCAAAAGTTATAGATACGACGGAGACGTATCAACGCTCATGTATTGCATGGGGGCTGAAAAAGCTAAAGTGCGTTAAAAATTATGAATCAATTGCTTGGCTGACACCACAGATGTACATGATTTTTATTTTGTGTTAAGAAGATGGAGCATGACAAGGCTATATGATTTTGTAGGGACAGCGTTCTTTAGCATTTTTATCTTGAAAGGCATGATTGTTTGTTGGTATGTCTGAGTATTAATCTCTTTATGTCAAATGATCGACTGTTGCTTTGAATCATTCAGATCTTAATATTCATACCCTAAAAGAAAGATTGCATGATAAACATATTAGGTAGCGTTCCAAATCAAATATTCTATTTTTATCATTTACCAACTCGAGGACAAGCAGGAATTAAACTTGGGGGTGCTTGATACGTCTCCAACGTATCTATAATTTTTGATTTTTCCATGCTATTATAGTATCAATCTTGGATGCTTTATATAACTTTTTGTGGTAATTTATATCATTTTTGGGACTATCCTATTAATCCAGTGACAAGTGCCAGTTGTTGTTTTCTGCTTGTTTTTGGTTTTCCAGGAAATCAGTACCAAATGGAGTCCAAGCACTAAAAAACTTGATGATTTTTCCGTGGACAAAAGAGACCCTAGAAGTTTCGAGAGGACACCAGACGTGAAGCGAGGAGGCGACAGGGCAACAGGGTGTGCCCTGATGCCTTGTGGGCCCCACGTGGCTCCAGCTGACCTAATTCCACCTCTATAAATTATCTAAAATCAGGAAACCAACAAAGAGCCACCCCAAACACTTTTTCCACCGCCGCAAGTTCCAGTTCTTCCATGATCCCATCTGGAGGCCTTTTCCAGTAATCTCCCGGAGGGGGAATCGATCATGGAGGGCTTCTCTACCATCCTTGTTGCCCTTCTATGATGTGTGAGTAGTTCACGACAGACCTATGGGTCCATAGCTAGTAGCTAGAGGGCTTCTTCTGTCTCTTTGATCTTCAATACAATGTTCTCCGCGATGTTCTTGGAGTTCTATTCGATGTAATCTTCTTTTGCGCTGTGTTTGTTGGGATCCGATGAATTGCGGGTTTATGATCTGAATATTTATGAATATTAATGAGTCTTCTCTGAACTCTTTTATTCATGATTGTTATAACTTTGTATTTCTCTCTGGTCTATCTTTTTAGTTTGGCAAACTAGACTGATTAATCTTGCATTTGGAGAGGTGCTTTGTAATGGGTTCAATCTTGCCATGCTCTATCCCAGTGACAAAAATGGACAAAACACGTATTTGTATTGTTTCCATTAAGGGGAAAATGATGGGGTTTATTCATATTGCTTGGGTTTACTTTGTCTACATCATGTCATCTTGCTTACGGCGTTACTTTATTTTATGCTTAATTGTCACGCTCAGTATGCGATACTATCCTAAAGAGACTCGAAGGTCCCACCAAGGATAGAACCGCATACTCTGAGACGCTTTTGCAAGGTGGATATCATTACATCAACATTACATAATTGATAGGGATACATACATAAGGCAAACAATGCCACATGAATACAACATCACAATACATAAGAGCATCATCCGACTACGGATGAAACACAAACAAAAACTCAAACGACATCCACCCTGCTAGCCTAGGTTGCCGACCTGGAACCTATACCCTGATCGAAGAAGAAGTAGAAGAAGAACTCCAAAACAGGAAAACATCGCTCTCGCGTCAAGATCATCGCAGAACCTGTACTTGCAACTGTTGTTGTAGTAATCTGTGAGCCACGAGGACTCAGCAATCCCATTACCATGGGTATCAAGACTAGCAAAGCTTAATGGGAAAGGAAGGGGTAAAGTGCTGAGGTTGCGGCAGCGACTAAGCATATATGGTGGCTAACATACCAAATAAGAGCGAGAAGAGAAGAAACGGAACGGTCGTGAAGCTAGCAATGATCAAGAAGTGATCCTGAACTCCTAATTACGTCAAACATAACCCAAAAACCGTGTTCACTTCCCGGAATCCGTCGAGAAGAGACCATCACGGCTGCACACACGATTGATGCATTTTAATTCGTATCTGGTGTCAAGTTATCTACAACCGGACATTAACAAATTCCCATCTGCCACATAACCGCGGGCACGGCTCTCGAAAGTTTATACCCTGCAGGGGTGTCCCAACTTAGCCCATGATAAGCTCTCGCGATCAACGAAGGATATACCTTCTCCCAGGAAGACCCGATCAGTCTCGGAATCCCGGTTTACAAGACATTTCGACAATGGTAAAACAAGTCTAGCAAGACCGCCCGATGCACCGACATCCCGATAGGAGCTGCACATATCTCGTTCTCAGGGCAACAACGGATGAACACTACGTACAACTAAAACCAGCCCTCAAGTTTCCCCGAGGTGGCGCTGCAAGTGGCTCTGGTTCAGACCAGCACTTAGAGAAGCACTGGCCCGGGGGGGGCTAAAATAAAGATGACCCTTGGGTTAATTACTCCTAAGGGAAAAGTAGGTGGTGGTGAGGCAAATGGTAAAACCAAGGTTGGGCCTTGCTGGAGGAGTTTTATTCAAAGCGAACTGTCAAGGGGGTCCCATAAATCACCCAACCGTGTAAGGAACACAAAATCCGGGAACATAACACCGGTATGATGGAAACTAGGGCGGCAAGAGTGGAACAAAGCACCAGGCATAAGGCCGAATCTTCCACCCTTTACCAAGTATATAGATGCATTAATTAAATAAGAGATGTTGTGATATCCCAACATAAACCTGTCCACCTTGGAGCAATCTTCAACTTCACCTGCAACTAGCAACGCTATAAGAGGGCTGAGCAAAGTGGTAACATAGCCAAGCAATTGTTTGATAGGAAGGGTGAAAAAGGTTAGAGGCTGACATGGCAATTTGGGAGGCTTGATAAACAGGTGATAGGTAGCGCAGCATAGGGATAGAACGAAGCAACAAGCATAGCAATGATAGTAGTGAGGTCCAAGGTGACGGTCATCTTGCCTGAAATCCCGCTAGGAAGAAGAACGAGTCCATGAAGAAGATGAAGCCACGAAGACGAACCAAGCGTAGACGAACGAATCCTCACGATCGCAACGAAACGGGAACTATCGAGAAGAAGCACACAACATGGTAAACACACCACACATAGACAAGACATGATGCACAACAAGCATGATGCATGACAAAGCAACATGGAGCTACTCATGGCAAGAGATGATGCATACAAGAGCAACACATCAAGGCAAGTTTAAATGAGGTCGGGAACAACATATAACAATTCCGGTAAGTCCTCATATGCAAATTTCGAAATTGGTCCAGATATGAATAAACCTTATGTTCAAGTTGTTAAACAGCAAGTTAAGATGAACCAAGATGATCTACACGAGATTCTAGTCAAGTTACATATAAAGTTCATTTAGTTCGGAGCTACGGCCTAGAAGATATGAGTAAAACAAGCTAAACATGGCATTGACGCAAGATGCATACAAACATCAAGCAAACACCTCAAAACAAGGAAGCAACATGATAATATGAAACTACATGCAAAATCAAGCAATTTTCATATAGGGCACACTCAAAACGGAGCAACGGTTCAACACATACACTATACAAGTTTAAAGGACAAGCTGTCCAAAACAGCAACTTGGCATATTGTAAGCGTCAAAACAATATGCTACATTACCACAATATGAAAACAAAAGGCATGGACATGATGTACAGGTAAAGCATAACAAAACATGAACACTGAGCTATCTCCGGAAATCACTCGAACATGCTCAAAAACACATGGCAAGATTGCAAATAATAACAGTTTCAGACTTTGCAGAAATAACATCAGGTTGCAATGTTTAGAGCTATGAAACAACATGTTACATGAACTTAACATAGAAAAATAAGGCATGGAATGAATCTACTAATTGCATAGAACAAAAATCCCTTACTGACCCTGAGCCAAAAAGGACCAGAAGATATGATGGCACCCATGTAAACATGGCAAGTTATATGACAGATTCATACATGGTGGGAACAACGATAAGTAGGCATGTTGGTGAGCTTGTAACACTCACCAGAGAGCAATACATGGCATGACAAGGCAACCAAAAGTAACAATACATGTTTATGAAGCTAAGCATGGCAAGAGCAAGTTCATAGGGTGCATGGATCACTCACAAAACACATGGCAAAACTGCACTTAATGTTAACAGGCTGACAGCAACATTATTTAGTAACTTTGGAGCAAGATTACAATAAGCTACAACAGGCTATAAATGCAACCAGGGGCATGGATGGATATAGCATGACATGTATAACAAAACATCCTTAGTGAACATCTCCAGATTATGCATAGAATGACTTGTAGCAGCAGGTTTACATAGCATCACGAAATAACAGATTCAGTCTAGCAAAACAGCAACAGCAAGTACCCTACTTAACAAGCTCGATGAACTCAATACAAGACTCACAAAAATACATGGATTGTACCCCTGTAAACATGGCATGATGTAGTTCAAAACACATGTAGACACCAAGCTCATAAGATGCACACACAACTTGCAACAAAAATAACAAATCATCAAGTTCTGTTAACAAACAACAGTTAACATCATATAGCACTCTTGCAACGATGATTATGGCATTAAGATGGACTCAAACAAGCATGGCACAACAGAACACAATAAAGAGCATCTCACAGCGAACATTTTGATATATCATATGCACGAAATGGAGCTACGGATGCCGAGTTATGATGCAATGAACAAAGGCATAAAATGTGCAAATATCAGGGACTTGGGGAAATTTTGGGGTCAACCTTCGTGGATCTGGATCTGGCACGGTATTCGAAGATGGCCAGAGCGAGCTCGCCGGAGGTTCCACCAGATAGGAAG